>NC_133449.1:146584518-146792018 GCF_048565385.1 Saimiri boliviensis
TGGGTGTGGTGGCGCACATCTGTAGTCCCAGGTACTTAAGAGGCTGAGGCAGGATAATAACTTGAACCTAGAGGGCGGAGGCTGCAATAAGCCAAAATTATGCCACTGCACTTCAGCCTGAGTGACAGAGCAAGGATACTGTCTCGAAATTTAAAAAAAAAAAAAAAAAAAAAAAAAAAGAGGGCCAGGACTCTACTTCCTGTAAGTTTTTTTCCTTAACAAAACAGAGTTAAGTTTGAAAACTGAAAGTGGAATAGATGCTTGAAAATCTCAGCACTTGTAATTCAACCACAGAAAAAACATTGGATAAAAAACAGGACTAGTGGCAGGCACCCACTTAATTAAACAGAGAACATTTTTCCAGGCCCTAATACTGGGCAACCAAAAGTTTTAAAATACCTCTAAGAAAACCAAGAGCACATTTTGAACTGCAGCCTCAATAAGAAGCTAAATGTAAATTTTAGCTACAATCACTTGAGATTTTACTGAAACACAGAGATGTAGCACCTATTCCTATTAATAACAGGGCGTGGTGTTTGAATGAGAAGTCTGCACCTTTCTTCATTCTGTTGGATAGCACTTTTTCCTTCTA
Organism: Saimiri boliviensis; assembly: GCF_048565385.1. Lineage (NCBI taxonomy): Eukaryota > Metazoa > Chordata > Mammalia > Primates > Cebidae > Saimiri > Saimiri boliviensis. The sequence continues at coordinate 146,585,111 of NC_133449.1, forward strand.
TCTTATTAAACTTCTAAGATTAACAGCAAAAAGGGGCACTAAATCATCATCAACATATTTAGGAATAGAAGTAAACTCTAAAGTGGCTGGGGAGCAGATGGACAAGGTACCATTAGCAAAATGCTGCGGTTCCTCTATTTTTTGACAGGAGCCAGGAGGAAAGGAGGTAGGATTTAGCTCAATCCTGGAGATTAAGTTTGGCTTGTATTAATAGTTTGCAGGTATTCCTGTGATGTTGTTTTTCTCCCTGGGAGTAGGATTCCAAATTTAAGAAAGACGATAAAAGGAAAATCTAGAATGAAATGTCTTGTTGGCAACTGTATTCTTCCTGATATTTAATTTCGCTGACTCCAGTACAAACTTCCTTTGAGAGGGAGAAGTGTCCTTGTTAACGCTAATCTTTTACAAAACCAAAACACCCAAAAAGATCACAGAGGACAATAATGATAGACATACTATATGGAAGTCAGCCTAATGCAAAGAGTGAAATTATTCTAGTGAAAAAAAAAATATGTTTTTATTTAACTAAACATATTTAATATATTTATTTATTTATTTATTTTTTTGAGACGGAGTTTCGCTCTTGTTACCCAGGCTGGAGTGCAATGGTGCGATCTCGGCTCACCGCAACCTCCGCCTCCTGAGTTCAAGCAATTCTCCTGCCTCAGCCTCCTGAGTAGCTGGGATTACAGGCAAGCGCCACCATGCCCAGCTAATTTTTTGTATTTTTAGTAGAGACGGGGTTTCACCATGTTGACCAGGATGGTCTCGATCTCTTGACCTCGTGATCCACCCGCCTCGGCCTCCCAAAGTGCTGGGATTACAGGCTTGAGCCACCGCGCCGGGCCAGATATATTTATTTTAATTCAACTAAATTTCCCCAGGGCAATCAAGCTGGTATGCATTTAATGGTGACACAAAATGGGGCAAAACAAACATATATGTGTGTGTGTCTATGTATCTCTCCCAATGTGTCTCTCAAAAAAAAAAAAACTACTTATGGCCAGGCATGTGATCGGTTCAAGACCAGCCTGGCCAACATGGCAAAATGCTGTCTCTACTAAAATTACAAAAATCAGCCAGCTGTGGTGGCACGCACCTGTAATCCCAGCTACTTGGGAGGCTGGGGCAGGAGAATTGCTGGAACCCAGGAGGCAGAGGCTGCAGTGAACCAAGATGGCACCACTGCACTCCAACATGGACTACAGCAGGCGTCCCCAAACTACGGCCCAAGGGCCGCATGTGGCCCCCTGAGGCTATTTATCCGGTCCCCTGCTGCACTTCAGGAAGGGGCACTTCTTTCATTGGTGGTCAGTGAGAAGAGCACAGTATGCGGCGGCGCTCCAACGGTCTGAGGGACAGTGAACTGGTCCCCTGTGTAAAAAGTTTGGGGATGCCTGCACTACAGAGTGAGACTCCATCTCAAAAACATAAAAAAAAACCTAAAATTGTATAGAGCCACAATACAGAGGGAAAATATAAACATTTAAAGTTCAAGCCTGGGACTAATTTCTTTGTATTGAGTTTTGTTATTAAGCAAACACTTTTGCCCTTGGTATTTTAAAGGTAGAGGTTTAGTCGTATAGCTAGCTAAGGGAGTTTGAGATGTAGAATATTAAAGCTAGGCGCTAAAGATCAATTTTCCAAAGATATTCCTTTCTGCTCAAAAGCTCCAGGGTAAATAAACATGAAGGGTCACTGCTTTAAAAGAATAAAACATCTCTAATCCAGTATTAGAAGGTTTGAGAAAATAGGTTCTATGAGACTCCATAATGACATGAGGAAAATAGGCTGATGGCTTATCTGGATGAGACAGAGTCTTCTTTAAGAGCTCTGAAGAAGGTGGCCCTGACTTAATTCATCAATAGGACCAGCTTGAGGGACAGATTAATATGGTGCGAGATCTATGACTGTTAATTCCCGGGTGGAAAAACAGCAACTGTTTTCTCTGTGATTCTCACATTCCAGTATTCAGAAACTCTGGCTTGCTGGAGTTTCTATTACTGATTTAAAAAAAAAAAAAAAAAAAACCCTAAAAAAAGACATTTCAAGTACCACAACTTTCATTTTTATTATTAATATTGTTGTTTACACTGGGCCAATTATTTTTAAATGATTTTAAAAATCTTAACCTTTTTGACACTAATTCCTATTATTTTAAGTATATACCTCTGTGGTTCAACTGATCCAAGTGCACAGTCAAAACAGGAATGCTGACAGGACTCTTTTAACTGTGCTGATATGCTTCAGACATAACAAGTTGTCCCACGTGTGAGAGTAGTACTTATTACCTCAGCACTTTCATTTGCTGTTTGGAGACCAATAGAACCTGATTTCCAACTGCCTTAATCAATAGTATCCTAATGTAAGTGTAGGTGGACATTAACAAAAAGAGTCTAATTACACCCCCCAACTTCCTAACTTTCAACCAAGACAGATGTGAATTCTAAGAAAAGTAACTGAGTCATTCTTCTCATAAGGGCTGGTCTGGTCTACAGATGTAATTTTCTCTTCTAAGCCATTAGCCACCTCCAAAATTTATTCACAACTTACCTCTGTTATGGTAGATTTGCAAACCTCTCTGGCCACAGATTCAAATTTGGGATCTGTAGTTAGGTTCAGCTTATAATTCCACAACAACTAGATAAGAGAGGAAAAACAAAACAAAACAAAACAAAAAAACTCCAGTTAGAATAATATGAAATTTATTATCAGTATTACTTGAAATGACAAAAGCCAATTATACAGAACGAGACAAAGCATATTCATGTCAGATAACAAACACAAAGTAGAATAAAATGCCATTACGTTCTTAGATTAAAGGGGAGAAAAGCAAAATAAAACAATGACTATTCAGATATACTTTTGTCATTTTCACTAAAGGACAACTTTTTAAAGCTATAAATTAGAATTCATTAAACAGTCAAGAAAAAAATGAAAAATTAAGATCCTTGGTAAGGTGTTCAAGGAAAATATAAATAGGCTGTATAAACTTAATTCTGCTTAAACCAAAAAGTCTAATCCAGAAGCTCAGATTTGGTGGATTTAGTCTCAGATCTCACAAGCATCAGTGCTTTCATAGATGTTTCCCCAGAGGAGTTGAACAGGATCTAGTTTCTAGGCATATTTATCTTCATTTATTCATTTGAAAAACTTGTTTGTAGAGATGGGATCTCATTATATTGCAGGCTGGTCTTGAACTCCTGGCCTCAAGCAATCCCCTACCTTGGCCTCCCAACGTGCTGGGATTATAAGCATGAGCCAGTGTGCCCAGCCTATTCATTCCCTTAAAACATTTGACACATACACCGTAAGGTCCACTTTATACAACTGTTTTAACACATCTTACACTAGAAAATATCTAAAGCCATTATTACTCACAGATAACGACTAAATATTACTTTACCTTCACAGCTTCCATAAAAAGATTTTGAAAAGTGATCCAATTTCTGAAAAGTAGCAAAAATGAGCCTTTCAACTGTTCAGTTGGAGAGATAAAGCAGAGACTCTGTGGAGGAGAAACCCTGTCTCTACTAAAAATACAAAAATTAGCCAGACGTGTGATGCACACCTGTAACCCCAGCAACTCTGGAGGCTGAGGCAGAAGAATCATTTGAACCCAGGAGGCAGAGGTTGTAGTGAGCTGAGATCATGCCACTGTGCTCCAGCCTGGGAAACATAGTGACGATCCACCTCAAAAACAACAACAGTTTTAGAAAAAAGAAGTGGAACCTGGCCACCATGTATCATAAAGCTCCAAGAGCACTGGGAATTTTGCCTTGCTTACCACATTATTCTGAGTGTCTAGCAGAGTGTATGGGACACAGCAGGCATTAATTAATATTTGCTGAATAAACTTACACCATGATGAATGACAAATTCAACCAACGAAACATATGAGGCCAAACCGAAAATGTAGATGACGTAGAACATGAAGACATATGTATATAAATATTTTTGGAGGGGGGTATATTCCTCTCTGACTGGTATATACTCCAAGATGAAAAAAAATCAGTTAATCAGTCACTGATTCAGTTAAGTATCTGCTTGGCAAAGCATTTCGCAGATAGGATATTAGAGGAAACAAGCAAACGTTTACTGAGTACGTACTATGTTCCAGACAGAGTTAAGAACTGGGGGATAACATAAGGAGGACAAAGACTACCCCGTGGTAGCCACAGTCAATGGCAGGGAGTATGATCAAGTAACTGGCTAATGGCATCACTGGGTACCATAGCAGTATAGGGGAGGAGTACCCCAAACTGGGGAGGGATGGGAAATTTGGTCAGGGAAGAGTTACCATAGAAAATGCTATCTCCCAGCACTTTGGGAGGCCGAGGTGAGTGGATCATGAGGTCAAGAGATCGAGACCATCCTGTTCAACATGGTGAAACTCTGTCTCTACTAAAAATACAAAAATCAGTTGGGCATGGCCGCACGTGCCTGTAATCCCAGCTACTCGGGAGGCTGGGGCAGGAGAATTGCTTGAACCCAGGAGGCAGAGGTTGCGGTGAGCCGAGATCATGCCATTGCACTCCGGCCTGGGTAACAAGAGTGAAACTCCATCTCTTAAAAAAAAAAAAAAAAAAAAAAAAAAAAACGCAAATGCTATCTAAGATGAAACCTGAAAGGCTAGCAGCAGTTAGCCAGAATCAAGGGTATACTGAAGACTGTTTTAGGCAAATGATACTGCATGCATGGAAGCAAGGGGTGAAGGGAACCAGAAGTCCAATGGAGGACTGACCCAGGAGCCTCAAGCCAAGCCAGATCAGAAAGCCTTTGTAAGCCAAGACTGAACATTAACCTACGAATAATGGGAAGTCGATGACAAGAAACTAGAGGCGACATGACCAGATCTACCTTTTAGAAGGAAGACAGAGACACATAAAAAGTGGATTAGGAATGACATGGAAGCAAGCAGTGAGGAAGATCTGAAGAAAATCGGAAGGATAAGCAAGATTTCTTCTCCTCTCTCCTCTAAAACAAAACCGTAAGTAAAAGCTCTGATCTCTCAGCTACCATCAATAAGTGAGTTTTCAGGCCGGGTACAGTGGCTCACGCCTATAATCCCAATACTTTGGGAGGCCAAGGCTGGGGAATCACCTTAGGTCAGGAGTTTGAGACTGGTATGGCTAAATTGGCGAAACCCCATCTCTACTAAAAATACAAAAATTAGCCAGGTGTGGTGGTGCACACCTGTAATCCCAGCTACTCCGGAGGCTTAGGCAGGAGAATCACTTCAACCCAGGAAGCAGAGGTTGTAGTCAGTAAGCTGAGATCATGCCACACTGTACTCCAGCCTGGGCAACAGAGTGATGCTCCACCTCAAAAAACAACAACAATAATCGTTTTTTAGAAAAAAGAAGTGGAAACTGGCTACCATGTATCATAAAGCTCCAAGAGCACTGGGAATCTTGCCTTGCTTACCACAGTATTCTGAGTGTCTAGAAGAGCGTATGGAACACAGCAGGCACTAATTAATATTTGCTGAATAAACTTACACCATGATGAATGGCAAATTTAACCAATGAAGCACAGGAGGCCAAACTGAAAGTAGATACGAAAAAAGCTTAGTTCTGACTGAAGGAATCAAGGGCCACCTGGCTCCTTAGAAGCACAAATGGACCCAGGGATTCAAAAGACAATGTTAGAATCTAGGCAAATACGTATCACTGTTTTTATGAATTAAGTCACTATTGCTTGGTCATTAAATTTTGTATTCTAAAATTAAAACACTTTATTCTATGTGTACATCAAACCAATGAAAGAATGTCTCCTTACTGACCCCCTTGCAGCTGACCTGCCATTTCTTTCTTTCTTTTTTTTTTAAAATTGAGACTGAGTCTCACTCCGTTGCCCAAGCTGGAGCACAGTGACACAGTCTCGGCTCACTGCAACCTCTGCTTCCCGGGTTCAAGTGATTCTCCTGCCTCAGCCTCCTTAGTAGCTACAATTACAGGCATGTGCCACCACACCCAGTTAATTTTTATATTTTTAATAGAGACGGGGTTTTGCCATGTTGGCCAGGGTGGTCTTGAACTTCTGAACTCAGGTGGTCCACCTGCCTTGGCCTCCCAAAGTGCTGGGATTATAGGTGTGAGCCATCATGCTCAGCCATTTCTTTTTCTTAAAAAAAAAGAAAGAAAAAGAAAAGCTTTTTGGTATCTCAAAAGCTTAGGACAAACAGTAACGAAAGTCAGAGAAATTATAAATACAAGCTGCGGAATATTTCCTTACTTTATCTAATGCAAAGTCAGATGTCCCACAATTGAGCAAGAAACAGATTTTCTTCCAACAGACGTTTAAATAACCATTTAGATCTTTTGAATGTCTTTAACTTTTATTTGAAAACTTACTTGTTCTGCCAGGTATACATTTCCTTATAAACAAGTCTCTTCCCAAATAACCATGACAGTATTATCAAATGCTAAACATTTTACTGTATCTCATCTTTTTTTCCCATTTCAAATTGAGATATAACTCATATACCATAAAATTTACCTCTTTTAAGTGTACAATTCAGTGTTTTTTTAAAATATATTCACAAGGTTGTGCAACCACCACTACGACCTAATTCTAGAACATTCTCCTTACCCCAAACAGAAACCCATACCCATTCTGTTACTCCTTATCCTCTCTATCCTCATCTTCTGGCAACTGTTAATCTACTTTCTAGTCTTTTATTTTACTTTATTTCAGAAGGAGTCTCGTTCTGTCACCCAGATTGGAGTACAGTGGCGAGATCTCGACTCATTCCAGCCTCCACCTCCGGGTTTAAGTGATTCTCCTGCCTTATCCTCCCGAGTAGCTGAGATTGCAGGCGTCCGCTACCATGCCTGATTGATGGTTATTTATTTATTTATTTGAGACCGAGTTTTGCTCTTGTTGCCCAGGCTGGAGTGCAATGGCGTGATCTTGGCCCACTGAAACCTCCACCTTCCAGGTTCAAGTGATTGTCCTGCCTCAGCCTCCTGAGTAGCTGGGATTACAGTTGCACACCACCATGCCCAGCTAATTTTTGTATTTTTAGTAAAGACAGGGTTTCACCATGTTGGTCAGGCTGGTCTCGAACTTCTGACCTTGTGATCTGCCTGCCTCTGCTTCCCAAAGTGCTGGGAATGGTCTTTTGTTTTTAATATGAGCCATTAACGCATTACTATTCTCTCAGAAATATAATTAAAAAGGGAATCTAACATAGGCTGCCAAAAATGCATTTTCCCTTAGAAAACAGGTAAGCACACATTACACTTGATTACTCAGAGCTGACTACTTATACCATATTTGGTAGTGTCCTTTCCCCTGAGTGGTTATAATCAAACAAGAAAAATAATTGCAGTGGGACACTAAGAACTACTGGTTAGTATGATGTACTTTCCCTTCAATTTCCTCAAATCAGGCTGGGCGGTGGCTCATGCCTGTAAACTCAACACTTAGAGAGGCTGAGGTGGGCAGATCACTTGAAGTCAGGAGTTCAAGACCAGCCTGGCCAACATGGTAAATAAAACCCTGTCTCTACTAAAAATACAAAAATTAGCTGGGTGTGGTGGCACACACCTGTAATCCCAGTTACTAGGGAAGCTGAGGCAGAAGTGCTTGGGGAGGTAGAGGCTGCAGTGAGCCAAGACTGCGCCACTGCACTCCAGCCTGAGCGACAGAGTGAGACTCCGTCTCAAAAAAAAAAAAAAAAATCCTTAAATTATTCATCCATTAATCTATCTATTCACCCATCCCAAACGTGTAATGAGTAACTACTATAATCTGGACATCCTTCTAGGTAATGGGGATGAGGAAGGTGAAGCAAGGGGAAAAAAAGGCCATTCAGCACTTCAAGAAGATCAACCACAGGAGGACAAAAGAAGGAAGAATCAGGTTGGAAAAAAAAATAAAAACAAACTGTGATAAATGTGATAACAGAAGCATGCAGAAGATTTTAAACAATACAAAGGAAGAACACAGTTCACTGAGTGGTAAGAGGAGGAACAGGTGGTCATGGTAGCAGTCTAGTCATCCTGTGCTTGATCCTCAGGGATAAGAAACAGTTTGGTCAGATGAACTGAGGGAGGCTAGGGTTCCAGGCGAACAAAGGTAGAAAGGAGAATAAATAACCTATGGAAACAGAGTTCAGAATAGCTGGAGTTGAAGGTATGAAAGATGACATGAGGCGCAGGGGTCAGATCACACTGAATACTGCAGTTTATATTAAAGATTTTGAATTTTATCTTAAAGGAAATGGAAGGTTAATGGGTAATTTTGACCAGAGAAATCAAAAGATCACATCTGATTATACTGGAGAAGGGCAGGATTTAGGGAGGTTAGCAGATCAAGAAGCAGTAAGTTATTTGAATGAAAACAGATGAGATATACTTGAAATATTTAGAATAAAGTAATAATTACAGGATCAGGGTGAGGGGTAGGAGGTGAAGGGTAATGTTTCTTCAGTCAAGCTCCTTCAAAATACAGTCAGTTTACCGATCATTTAATCTACTTCCTTTTTTTAAAAATTCTTTTTTTTTCTACTTCCTCTTTTATTGACCCTTAATAAGTTAAAGCTATCTGTTCAAACAGTTCTATAAAGTTAGTTTAAAAATCAAAACAGCCAGGCGTGATGGCTCACGCCTGTAATGCCAGTACTTTGGGAGGCCGAGGCAGGTGGATCACGAGCTCAGGAGATCGAGACCTGGCCAACATGATAAAACCCAGTCTCTACTAAAAACATAAAAATTAGCTGGGTGTGGTGGCGTGCGCCTGTAGTCCCAGCTACTCGAGAGGCTGAGTCAGGAGAATTGCTTGAACCTGGGAGGTGGTGGTTGCAGTGAGTCGAGATCGAGCCACTGCACTCCAGCCTGGCAACAGAGTGAGACTGTCTTAAAAAAAAAAAAAAAATTCCCTTTCAAAGTCCCACCAACTCTCCAGAAGCAGACACTTTCAATTCTTTTTGCTTATGTTAATTGCCACCATATTTTTAAACTACATGCTTAAATTGTCATTTCTTGACTTGTCACTTTTAGATATTCTACAGTAACTTGTACTATAGAAGAGGAATGAACTCTCTTATCCTTCTTCCTGGTCCCAGTTCTCCCAATACAGTTAAATCATAATGTTATTAGATATTTGGTATTCACATTATTGACTAAGTAGAAAGCTACACATACTGAGACACACAGAATATGGTATTTATTTTCCTGTATGACTTTTAGTTTGCTCTATAGTTAACAGTCATTCATTTCTTAGGTCTGTTTTCCTATATACCCATTATTTATTAATCCCCAATCTCTTTACTAGAAATGTAAATCTTCTCTTAAAATGTTGTAGTCTGTCTGGCGAGACATTCCTCTTGCAGTTTTTTCATTTTCCTGCTTCCACCAAGGTCTGGCTGTTTTCTCTGTACATGTATCATCCTCCACCAGCATCCTCAGAATGCCCTTTGCTTTTTTCTTAAGTTGATTCACTAGTCACTGGGTTCTTTATCTTTCGTTTTTTTTTTTTTTTTTCTTTGAGACGGAGTTTCACTCTTGATACCCAGTCTGGAGTGCAATGGTGCGATCTCGGCTCACTGCAACCTCCGCCTCCTGGGTTCAGCCAATTTTCCTGCCTCAGCCTTCTGAGTAGCTGGGATTACAGGCACGCGCCACCATGCCCAGCTAATGTTTTGTATTTTTAGTAGAGACGGGGTTTCACCATGTTGACCAGGATGGTCTCGATCTCTTGACCTGGTGATCCACCCGCCTCGGCCTCCCAAAGTGCTGGGATTACAGGCTTGAGCCACCGCACCCGGCCGGGTTCTTTATCTTTCTCTGTCTTGGTGTATTCTCTCATTTTGTTGAAGCACACCCTCCAAGGGCTTTATTAAAAAACATGTGGCTGGACATGGCGGCTCACGCCTGTAATCCCAGCACTTTGGGAGGCTGGTTGGGGAGAGGGATCACCTGAGGTTGGGAGTTCAAGATCAGCTTGACCAACATGGAGAAACCCGTCTCTACTAAAAATACAAAATTAGCCAAGTGTGGTGGCGCATGCCTGCAATCTCGGCTACTTGAGAGGCTGAGGCAGGATAATTGCTTGAACCCAGGAGGCAGAGGCTGCCGTGAGCCAAGATGGCACCACTGCACTCCAGCTGGGGCAACAAGTGTGAAACTCCATCTCAAAAGAAAAAGAAAAAATTCATGAGTCGTAAATGTGTGGAAGAACTGCATGCCAGAAATATATTTATATATCATTTTTTGGTAGAGTTTTATAGCACTGGTCTACTGTCTTCTAGCTTCTAGGAATGCTGATGAAAAAATGTGTATTACTCAAATTGCCACTACTTTGATTTTGACCTGGGTTTTTCTTCTCTGAAAGCTTTAAGGTATTTTGTTTATTCTCAAGATGGTGAAATTTCACTGACAGGCTGCAGTAAGCAAAAAGGGCAAAGTCTTCAAGGAATTTAAATTCTATGAAGGAGAGAAAGATAAGGTGCAAATAATAAAGTTAATGTGTCAGGTGACAAGCTAGAGCAAAACAAATCGAAAGTGAGGGAAGGGAGTGCCATTTTCCATGAGAGGAACACAAGGAAAATGAATAGCCACAAAAGGTGAATGTTACATGTGGAAAGAATAGCAAATGCCAAAGTCCTGAGTCAGGAACTTTCTGAGTATCTGAAGAAAAGCAAGAAGGCTACTTAAGTAGAGTTGGCAAGGGGCAACAATTGTAGCAGAAGAGATCAGATAGCTGGTACTCTGCATGCTTTGCAGGACATAAAGATTTAGGAGTTTAATCAGTATTTCTGGACAGAACAGTAATATGAACTGACATGTTAGAGGGATCATTCCAGCTGTAGCATGGAGTACAGACTAAGCAGGAGGGAGACTACTTAGGAGGCCATCACAGAAGCCCCAGAGAGAACTGATGATGGCTTGGATCAGGGCAATAGCAGTGAAAATGGTCACATTCAGGATCTAGTTCAAGGAGAGGCCAGAAGGTTACTAATGGATTGAATGTGGAATGTAAGAGGAGGAGAAGAATCAAGGTTTTTCATTCAAACGACCAGAAGAATAGAAGAGCCACTAGTGGAGATGGGGAAGATTACAGGAAGAGAAGGTTTAGGGGCCGAAAATCAAGAGTTTCGCTCTGGAAATGACTATAAGACAAAGTAGAAACGTGGAAGCAGCAGCTAAATTCTGAGGTTCTATGGAAAGGTCTGGGCTGAAAAAAGACAGTAACAACAAACTGCCAGGAAGGCAACATCAACTGTCCCTCCTCAATGTGAGTCCTGGCAGCAGCTCATAGAGCCATCTGGAGGCATTTTCTCCCCATGGCCATTGTGACTATTGTCTAGTCACAGGGGCATGGAAAGGAAGTGTCTTGGCTCAGAAGCCTCAGGCCCCATGGGAACCAATATCCTTTGTAACAACCCTCTGGCATAGTTTTCAGGGTCCCTGCAAAGGATACATTCAGGCTAAGAGTCACCACATTCCAGCGAAGCCTGAAAGTATGGCATCCCAATTGGGCATTTATAATTCATTTACAGCTCTTCACAGCCCATCTAAAATTTACCAGTCAGGGTCATTTTAACTAAAACAATGCTGGCTAGGCACTTAGCTGACATTTTACTCTTACTAGGTTAAAGGAAAGAGAAATTAAGAACTTAACAGAATTCAAATTCTCAGAAAAAAGGGGAAAGGGCTTTGCTAACCTTTTACTTGTAGGACTGTGGTGAGCCGCTACAAATGTGCTAGCCCTTTTGGGTAAACAAGTATCTGTGTTGGGTAAATACCTAGAAGTAAAATGGCTGAATCATTTGCTACACTTATGTTTAGCTTTAGTTAATAATGCCAAATGGCTTTGAAAACAATAGCTGTGCTAATTAACATTACCACTATTGTTCCACATTCACACAGATACTTGGTATTGGTATTGCCAGTCTTTTTAATTTCAGTAATTCTAGTGGTGCAGGTACTGGTATGTCACTGAGGTTTTAATTTTCATGTCCCTGATTACTAATTGAGGTTAAGCACTTTTTCGTTGTTTTTAGGTCATTCAGACATCATCTTTGAGACATGGCAGATTACATATCTTACATATTTTTTTATTCGGTTGGCTTTTCTTTATTGCTCTGTGTGATTTCCTGATAAATTCTGGATACAATGTTGGATGTATGTATTACCAAATTTTTCCTTCTCTATGGCTTGCCTGTTCATACTCTTAATATTGGATGCTTATTTATTTGAGACAGGACCTCACTCTGTCACCTGGCCTGGAGTGCAGTGGCACAAACATGGTTCACTGTAGCCTCAACCTCCTGGGCTCAAGTGATCCTCTCACCTCAGTCTCCACAGTAGCTAGTACCACAGGCCTGCATCACCACACTCAATTAATTTTTCTTATTTTTTTGTACAGACAGAGTTCCACCATGTTGCTCAGGCTGGTCTCAAACTCTGGCCTCCCAAAGTGGTGGGATTACAGGGCAGAGCCACTGCACCCAGCAATACTGTCTTTAATAAAACAAATTTTGGCCGGGTATAGTGGCTCACACCTGTAATCCCAGCACTTTGGGAGGCCTAGGAGGGCAGATCACTTGAGGCCAGGAGTTCAAGACCAGCCTGGCCAACATGGTAAAACCCCATCTCTTTATTAAAAAATAAAATTTAGCCGGGCGCGGTGGCTCAAGCCTGTAATCCCAGCACTTTGGGAGGCCGAGGCGGGTGGATCATGAGGTCGAGAGATCGAGACCATCCTGGTCAACATGGTGAAACCCCGTCTCTACTAAAAGTGCAAAAAATTAGCTGGGCATGGTGGCACGTGCCTGTAATCCCAGCTACTCAGGAAGCTGAGGCAGGAGGATTGCCTGAGCCCAGGAGGCGGAGGTTGCGGTGAGCCGAGATCGCGCCATTGCACTCCAGCCTGGGTAACAAGGGCGAAACTCTGTCTCAGGAAAAAAAAAAAAAAAAAAAAAAAAAATTTAAAAAATAAAAACAGGGGCCGGGCGTGGTGGCTCAAGTCTGTAATCCCAGCACTTTGGGAGGCCAAGGCGGGTGGATCACGAGGTCAAGAGATCGAGACCATCCTGGTCAACATGGTGAAACCCCGTCTCTACTAAAAATACAAAAAATTAGCTGGGCATGGTGGCACGTGCCTGTAATCCCAGCTACTCAGGAGGCTGAGGCAGGAGAATTGCCTGAACCCAGGAGGCGGAGGTTGCGGTGAGCCGAGATCGCGCCATTGCACTCCAGCCTGGGTAACAAGAGCGAAACTCCATCTCAAAACAAAACAAAACAAAACAAAACAAAACAAAACAAGTTTTTACATAATCCAATTTATCAATCTTTTTGCTTTACACTTAGTGCTTTTTGTTTCCCATTTAAGAAGTATTTTTTTAATTTTTAATTTTTGTGGGTACCTAGTAGTTGTATATACTTATAGAGTACATGAGATACTTTCATACAACCATTCAAGAAATCTTTGACAATCTTCAAGTCATGAAGATATTTTCCTATTTAGAAATTTTACTGTTTTACTTTTCACATTTGGATCTACAAGGCATTCAGAATGGATTTTGCATGAATGGCTTATAGTAAGGGTTCAGATTCTTTATTCAAGTATCCATTTATGTATGAGTCTGCTTCTACCACACTGCCTAATTACCATTGCTTTACACTCACTCTTCCATCAGGTAGTAGAGTTTCTCTGCCTGGTTCTTCAAGATTGTTCTGGCTGTTAACAGGTACTCTTGAGTTTCCAAACAAATTTTAAAATCACCTGGCCATTTTGTTAACAATAAATATGGGATTGCACAGAATCTATAGTCAATACAATGATAATTCACATTTTTGTAACCTCAAGTCTTCCAACTCATGAGCACCAATTGCTTATTTATTTATTTAGGTCTCCAAATTTCTCTTAATAATATTTTACAGTTATCTGCAGAGGAATCTTACACATTTTTGTAAGATTTATTCTTAAGTATTTGATGCTTTATATGTTAGTTTAAAATATTATTTGTAATACATTTTAAAAGTTTACTTGTTATTAATTTATAAAAATACAATTAAATTTTATATACTGACCTATCAAGTGACTTTACTAATAAGTTCATCTATAAATTACGTGCTAGTCCATTTATAAATTATTTTGGATTATCTATTTGCATAATCATGTCATCTGTAAATAATGACAGTTTATGATTCTACTGATAGTGCATTTAAAAAAATAACAGGTAGGGCTTGGTGGCTCATGCCTGTAATCTCAGAACTTTGGGAGGCCAAGGTGGGCGCAGCACCTGAGGTCAGCCTGGCCAACATGGTGAAACCCCATCTCTACTAAAAATATAAAAATTAGCCAGGCGTGGTATGTGCCTGTATTCCCAGCTGCTTGGGAAGCTGAGGCAGGAGAACTGCTTGAACCCAGGAGGTGGAGGTTACAGTGAGCCGAGATTGAGCCACTGCACTCCAGCCTGGGTGACAGAGCAAGACTCCATCTTAAAAATAAAAATAATAATAATAATAATAATGACAGCTTAATTTTTTTCAATTATTACCTGTTTTATTTCCTTTTCCTTGTCATATTGCACCGGCTAGGACTTCTCTGATAATAAATAATTATGTCTTGTTGCCAATCTTGGGTAGAAAGCTGTTATTATTTCCACCATTAAGTATGATGCTTAAGTATTATTTCACCATTAAGTATGACGCTGTAGACCTTTTTATAGCCACGTTTTATCAGACTAAATAAATTCCCTTCTAGAGTGGGTGCTAGAATTGGAAATTTGAATGCTAATTGGATATTTGATGATGTTAAAGAATTACGACATTTTAAGATATGAGAATGGTACTATAATCTCATTTTTTAAAAAGTCCTTATCCTTTCCCTGCCCCCTCCCCCACGCCAGCCAGACCTTATCCTTTAGAGTATTTACTGAAATATTAACAAATAATATGATATAACATCTGGGTTATGCTTCAAATGAATACAAAAGGAGAGGAAGCATACAGGGATACAAATGACACAGTTATCAGTCTGAATGACTATCTGAAGCTGTATGGTGATTCCATGGGGGTTGACTATATACTACTCTGTTGAGAGAGAATTCACATTGTAAAATTTACCCTTCCAAGAGTACAACTCAGAGGTTATGGTTGTGCAATCATTACCACTAAGTCCAGAATATTTCCCCAAAACAAACTCTATCTATTAGGAGTCACTTCCCATTCCCCACTTCTCCAAGCCCCTGGAAACCGCTAATCTTCTTTCTTTGTGTCCTTTTTGTGATATTTTGAGTCCAGTTATTGAGGTTTATCCATGTTGTAGCATGTAACAGTGTTTCATATTTTTGCAAAGTGATATTTCACTGTATGGATATATCATGTTTTATTTCTCCATTAGCCAGTTAATGGACATTTGGACTGTTTCCACTTTTCAGCTTTTATTAATAATGCTGCTATGAACACTTATGTACACATTTTTGTGTGAACATGTTTTCAACTCTCTTGGGTATATATCCAACAGTGGAACTCATGGGTCATACAGTAACTCTGTTTAACTTTCTGAAGAACAGCTAACCTGTATTCTACAGTGGCTACACTATTTGACATTCCAACAACAATTTCTCTAGAACCACGCCAACATTTGTTATTGTCCAACTTTTTGATTACAGCCATCCTTCCTAATGAGTGCTAGGAATATCTCATTGTGGTCGGGATATGCATTTCCTTTTGTTGTTTGTTTTTTAAAGAGACAAGGTCTCACTACGTTGCCCAGGCTGTGTGGCATGATCATACCACCATGCCTGGCTCCATTTTAAAAATTCTTCTTTGTAGAGATGGGAGTCTCTGTATGTTGCCCAGGTTGGTCTTGAACTCCTGGCCTCAAACTATCCTCCGGTATTAACCTCCCAAACTGCTGGGATTAAAGACATGAGCCACCCAACCCAGCTTTGCATTTCCTAATGACAATGATGTTGATCATCTTTTCATGTGCAACTGGCCATCTGTATGTCTTCTTCTGAGAAATGCCTATTCAAATTCATTGCTCATTTTAAAATCTTTTTATTCTAGAGTTGGAAGAGTTTTTGTATGATCTCCAAACTAGATCCTTTACCAGACAAATGATTTGTAAATATTTTCTCTCATTGTATAGGTTGCCAATCAACTTTTTTGATAGTGTCTGATGCACAAAACTTTTCTATTTTGATGAAGTTCAAGTTATCTGGTTAGGCGCAGTGGCTCATGCCTGTAATCCCAAAACTCTGAGAGGCTGAGGCAGGCAGATCACTTGAGGCCAGGAGATGGAGACCAGCCTGGGCCACAGAGCAAGACCCGCATCTCAAAATAAATAAAATAAATAGAAGTTATTCAGGTTTGTCAGATACTCACACAATTTTCAGAGAGAGAAATATCAATTGAAAAATGAAAATAGTATATAAATAACAAACAACAATTTTAAAGTAAAATATAAATTGTACATTAAATATAACATAATGAAAGTTCACTGTACTCTCCAAAGGAGAGAGAGAAGACTTGAGAGTTGGTGATGGTTGGTAAAAGGGAGGGTATGGGGGAATCATTCTCTGGAAAGTAATGTAAAATCAGAGGACTGACTATGAGACAAGCATTCAATATCAGTATGAAGACATATTTTATAATTCTTTTCCTTAGAACTTTGGTACTTAGAACCAACTCCTGATGTGGAAGGATTCATGATATTATCTGTAGAAGAATCTTTGAGATTTAAAAAATACACTTTTGGCTGGGTATAGCAGCTTACACCTATAGTTCTAAACACTTTGGGAGGCTAAGGAGGGCGGATTGCTTGAGCCCAGGAGTTAGAGGTCAGCCTGAACAACATGGTGAAACCTCATATCAAAAACAAACAAACAAACAAACAAACACACACACAAATTAGCCAGGCATGGTGGTGTGTACTTGTAGTCCAAACTACTCAGGGGGCTGAGGTGGGAGGATCACTTGGGCCCAGGGGGTTCAGGGTACAGTGAGCTGTGATCACGCCATTACACTCCAGCCTGGGTGACAGACCAAAACCTGTCTCAAAAAACAAAACAAAACCAACACCAAAAACTACTTTTTGACATGGAGGAATATTGCATGTGCAAGATACTGAAGAGGAACAAAAGATGCTGTCCTCCTTTTTATCACTCATAACTATGAGGCAGAATTCACATTTGTTCCAAGTGAAAGTCCGACTAGTGCTGAGTAAGCCACTCCATGAAAATTTGCTTAAAACAATAATGTCACAGGGAATATTTTGTGTTTCGGATAAAGTTCTATAAACTTTTAAGTCACGATGGCTAAGTATCATTAATTGAACAATCATCATGTGAAACAAATCTGTATACTGATTACGCATCCTTAACTTGGACACAGTCCAAACGGAATTGATATTATGCTACCTAATATACAATATAAGAATATTCCAAAGTAAAATTCTATTCTTATTCCTTTTCTTTCTTTTTTGAGACAGAGCTTCACTCTTTTTGTCCAGGTTCACTGCAACCTCTGCCTCCTGGGTTCAAGTGATTCGCCTTCGAGTAGCTGGGATTACAGGTGTGCACCACCATGCCTGGATATTTTCTGCATTATTAGTAGAGATGGGGTTTCACTATGTTGGCCAGGCTGGTCTTGAACTCCTGATCTCAGGTGATCTGCCTACCTTGGCCTCCCAAAGTGCTGTGATTACAGGAGTCAGCCACCATACACAGCCAAGTCAGTTCTCTTAAAGAATGAAAAAATAATAGTCATATTTATCAATTATTTCTCTCTTCTAGTGCTGCTATTTCTGTTTGAATTTGTAATCCTTTCAGCTTCAAGAATTTAGGATTTCTCATAGCGTGGGAATGTGGGAAATGAATATTCTTAGCTTTTTGGTTGTCTGGCAAAATACATAAGTAAATAGATACATAGTTGAATACCAGCCTGGCCAAGCTGGTGAAACCTCTCTCTACTAAAAATATAAAAAGTTAACCAGGTGTAGTGGTGTGCATCTGAAATCCCACTATGTGGGAGGCTGAGGCACGAGAATAACTTGAACCAGGGTATTTAGGGATGCATTTATTTTGAGATGGAGTTTTACTCTGTCACACAGGCTGAAGTTCAGTGGCGTGATCTCAGTTCACTGCAACCTCTGCCTCCCTGGTTCAAGTGATTCTTGTGCCTCAGCCTCCCAAATAGTAGGATTTCAGATGTATACCAGCATGCCTGGTTAACCTTTTGTATTTTTAGTAGAGAGGGATTTCACCATGTTGGCCAGGCTGGTCTTCAACTCCTGGCCTCAGGCGATCTGCCCACCTGAGCCTCCCAAAATGCTCCAATTACAGGTGTGAGCCACAGTGCCTGGCCTATTTTCATTTTTTAAAGGTATATTTTTTGCTGGGTATAGAATTCTATGTTGGCATTTTCTCTCAACCTTTTACATTTGTTGTTTCAATTGTCCTCTAGTTTCTACTGCTTGCTTTGTTGAGAAGTCAGCTGTCATTTTTCTTTTCTCAAGAGAATGCGTCTTTTTCTCTGCCTGCTTCTTGGATTTTCTTTTTATCTTTTCATTTTGGCAGATTGTTAATAATGTGTCCAGGCTAGGCACGGTGGCTCACACTTATAATCTCAGCACTTTGGGAAGCTTGGGGGAGGGAGGGGAGGGCGTGGATCAACTGAGGTCAGTAGTTCAAGACCAGCCTGACCAACATGGTGTAATCCTGTCCCTACCAAAAAAACAAAAACTGGCTGGGCATGGTGGTGGTTGCCTGTAATCGCAGCTACTCAGGAGGCTGAGGCAGGATAACTGCTTGAGCCTGGGAGGCGGAGGCGGAGGTTGCAGTGAGCCAAGATCGCACCATTGTACTCCAGCCTGAGCGACAGAGTGAGATTCCATCTCAAAAAAAAAAAAAAAAAAATTGTCTAAGCGTGAATGGATCTCTCTTGAGGTTCACCAACCTTGCTGAATTCGTGAGTTAATGCCTCTCATTCGATTTGGAAAAATATCTGGGGCATTATTTCTTCAAAGATTGCTTCTATCCCATTCTGTCTTCCCTCTACAATTTTCCTCTATTTTATTTATAGAAAAATATTTTATTTTCCTCTATTTTAATAGCTATTTGAAGTCCTTGCCTGTTATTAATTCTAATATATGAACTATCTCTTCTCTGAATCTACATTGGCTATTTTATCTCTTGATTATCATTCATATCTTCCTGCTTTGTCTCATATCCAGCCATTTCTGATAGCATGCTGGACATTACAAATGCTATAGTACAGAATTTCTGGGCCAGGCGCAGTGGCTCACACTTGTAATCCCAGCACTCTGGGAGGCTGAGGCAGGCAGATCACGAGGTCAGGAGTTCAAGACTAGCCTGACCAACATGGTGAAACTCCTTCTCTACTAAATATACAAAAAATTAGCCAGGTGTGGTGGTGCCTGCCTGTAATCTCAGCTACTCACGAGGCTGACGCAGGAGGATTGCTTTGAACCCAGGAGATAGAGGCTGCAGTGAGCTGAGATCCTACCACTGTACTCCAGCCTTGGGGAAAGAGTGAGACTCTGTCTCCCCCCACCAAAAAAAAAAAAAAAAAAAAAAAAAGAATTTCTGGGTTATATAATTATATAATTGTTCTCTAAAGAGTCCTGACTGCTTCTTACATATTACATAAACCTTCAACCAAGTCTCCTATTTTATGGATACTATTTGTCCCCCATTTTTGGCAGGATTATATCCTTCCTATTCCTTGGCTCTTTGAGAGTGTTTGTTTTGTTTTGTTTTGTTTTTTTGAGATCGAGTTTTACTCTGTCGCCTAGGCTAGAGTGCAGTGGCATGATCTCAGCTCACTGCAACTTCCACCTCCCTGGTCCAAGCAATTCTCCTGTTTCAGCCTCCTGAGCAGCTGAGATTACAGGGGTGCTCCACCACTCCTGGCTAATTTTTGTATTTTTAGTAGAAACTGTGTTTCACCATGTTGGCCAGGCTGGTCTCGAACTCCCGACCTCAAGTGATCCGCCTACCTTAGCCTCCCAAGTGCTGGGATTACAGGCGTGGACCACCACGCCTGGCTGGCTCTTTGAGAGTTCTAAAGCACAAATCAACTTTTTTCTGGGTTTCTCTTCTGTCTGATTCAGTCTAATGATGGATTCTTGAGGTTTTCCCTTCATCTTTTCCTTTATAAATAATGCCATAAGTAATATCCTTTTACAGACACATCCCTGTCCATTCTTTTAAGCAGAACTATCCATAAATTCATAGAAGTAGAAATGCTGAGTCAAAACATAGGCATTTTAGGTTGGCTGTTTTATAGCTTATTTATATTCCCATCCACAGGCTTGAACAGGGTTCAGCAAACAACTTTTGCAGAGGGCCAGAAAGTAAAGGCTTAGAGGGACCTATAAGTCTTTGTTGCAGTTACTCGACTTTGCCATCCTAGTGTGAAAAGCAGCCACTGGCAATACATGAATAGATGGTGTGGCTGTTTCAATAAAACTGTATGCATAAAAACAAAGAGTAGACTGGATTTGGCCCATGTGTTGTGGTTTGTTGATCTATAGGTTAGAGAATGCTTAAATACACACATACTTATCAATACTGTGTATTTATCGCTTTTTTTTTTTTCTTGGTAAGAGGTGGGGGTCTCACTTTGTTACCCAGGCTGCAGTCATGGGTCACTGCTGCCTTGAACTCCAGGCACAAGGGTCCGTTGGAACTACAGTTGGGACTACAGGTATGCATCATTTTTCAAATCTTTGATATTTGCTAATCAAATGGATGACAACAGTATACTCACTTTTTGTTGAATTTTTGTTTTTGATTGTGAGGGAGAATAAATTTTTTTGAGACAGAGTTTCACTCTTGTTGCTCAAGCTGGAGTGAGACGGTGTGATTTTGGCTCACTGCAACCTCTGCCTCCTGGGTTTCAAGCGATTCTCCCACTTCAGCCTCCCGAGTAGCTGAGATTACAGGCATGCGCTGCCATGCCCAGCTCGTCGTTTGTATTTTTAGTAGAAACAGGTTTTACCACGTTGGCCAGGCTCATCTCGAACTCCTGACCTCAGGTGATCCACTAGTCTCAGTCTCGGCCTCCCAAAGTGTTGAGATTACAGGCGTAAGCCATTGCACCTGGCCGAGAATAAACTTTTTATTGTTTATTGGACATCTATTTATTTTCCTGTGAACAGTCTATTCATATCTATTATTTTTATTAATACCACTACTTTCTATAACAAATATGGTCCTTTTCATCTGCATTGCAAATACATTTTTACAAAGCATTTTTTGGGAATAAAGCTTTTAATGTAATGAGATACAGATGCAGATACATATTTTTAAAACATCTTTTGGGGTTGTTTCATGTTTAGAAAAGCCTTCCCTCTATTCTTCTACTACTCTCTAGTTTTATTTTGTACTTCAAATCTCTTATTTACCTAGGTTTTCATTAGAATAAGTAGTAACCTAGGCTGGGCATGGTGGCTCACACCTGTAACCCCAGAACTTTGGGAGAATCACCTGAGGTCAGAAGTTTGAGATCACCCTGACCAACATGGAGAAACCCCACCTCTACTAAAAATACAAAATTAGCCAGGCATGGCAGTGTATGCCTATGATCCCAGCTACTCAAGAGGCTTAGGCAGGAGAATAGCTTGAACCCAGGAGATGAAGGGTATGGTATGTCAAGATTGCACCACTGCATTCCAGCCTGGGCAACAAGAGTGAAACTCCGTCTCAAAAACAAAAACAAAAAACAAAGGACTAAGTAGTAATCTAAACAGCCAATCTGTCTCTGCTTATACAGCCTCCAGTCCAATCTACCTTCTACAGTGTGATAGAGTGACTTTAGCCACATATATATGTATGCCTCTTCTAAGACCCAGATCAAGTGTTATCTCACTTATTTATTTATTTATGAAGGAATGAATGACAGAGTCTCGCTCTGTTGCCCAGGTTGGAGTGCAGTGGCACCATCTTGGCTCACTGAAACCTCTGCCTCCTGGCTTCAAACAATTCTCCTTCCTCAGCCTCGGGAGTAGCTGGGATTACAGGCATGCACCACCATGTCCAGCTAATTTTTATTTTTTTTAGTGGAGACATGGTTTTGCCATGCTGGGCTGTTCTCAGACTCCTGGTCTCAAGTGATCCACCTGCCTCAGCCTCCCAAAGAGCGAGGATTAC
This sequence comes from Saimiri boliviensis, assembly GCF_048565385.1. Classification (NCBI taxonomy): domain Eukaryota; kingdom Metazoa; phylum Chordata; class Mammalia; order Primates; family Cebidae; genus Saimiri; species Saimiri boliviensis. The sequence goes on from NC_133449.1 coordinate 146,607,249, forward strand.
AGGTGTGAGCCACCATGCCTGGCCTCATGTCCATTATTTTTTTTTTTTTTTTTTTTTTTTTTTTTTTTTTTTGAGACAGAGTTTCGCTCTTGTTAACCCAGGCTGGAGTGCAATGGCACGATCTCGGCTCACCGCAACCTCCGCCTCCTGGGTTCAGGCAATTCTCCTGCCTCAGCCTCCTGAGTAGCTGGGATTACAGGCACATGCCACCATGCCCAGCTAATTTTTTGTATTTTTAGTAGAGACGGGGTTTCACCATGTTGACCAGGCTGGTCTCGATCTCTTGACCTCGTGATCCACCCGCCTCGGCCTCCCAAAGTGCTGGGATTACAGGCTTGAGCCACCGCGCCCGGCCTCTCATGTCCATTATTAAGCCTTTCCTGACATCAACTCACCTGGACAAAATTCATTTCTGTGTCTCCAATGGCTTCTGTATAAACTTCTACCAAAGCACTCAATACTTTTTGCACAGACTTGATTTCACATCAGTCTCCTTTTAATGTGCTACCAGAGTGTCTGACAAATAGAAGATGACTGTGTGATAACTAAATGAGAGAGCTTTAAAATAGGAAATTCCAAAGTTGCAGACTTGATAAGCAGACAATTATTTTCACATGGTAGCTGTAACTGAAGAAAAATTTAAGTACATAAATATTATTTAGGAGAAACTTCAGGCTTCGACAATGAAGGATTATTTGTTGACTTTACCAAGGTCCTTAAAGTTTGTTGTCCTTTTAAGATTAAGAGACTGTAAGAAAACATAGCACTTCCCAGAACAAGAGGAAGAGCAACCCGAAATCTGTCTATAAAGCACATATGGTGCATCACAGAAAATCCATACTTACATGATTGCAGTCTGAAGAAATTTCATTTTCAGGCTAGAAAAAAAAAAGAGAGAGAGAAATGATGTAAAAAAATATATAGAACCTTTCAAGTTTTCAAACACCACCAAAAAAAACTCAAAACAAGAAATCTGAATATTCAACCAAATGTTTCTTCAACGTAAGCAGTAAAATGGAGCTTGCATATCTTTCAGGCTGTTGGGGGAAAATGCACCAGAAAAGTACATAAGACTTAATCCCCTCCCAATCAATGGTGCAATGTGAAGATGGGGAGAATGGAGCAGAATGTGCTCAAGCAATAAATAAAGCAACAATGACATAAGGATCCCTACAGGACGCTTTATAATTCAGGTTTATTAAAGAATGCACAGATGGCCCCTCAGTTTTTCTGGGATGCGGGACAGGGTCTCATTCTATCACCCAGGCTGCCATGCAGTGGTGCGATCATCACTCACTGCAGCCTCAACCTCTGAGGCTCAGGTGATCCTCTGGCCTCAGCCTCCCGAGTAGCTGGGACTACAGGCACAATGCCACCACGCCCAGCTAATTTTTTTGGCATTATTTATAGAGATGGAGTTTCACCATGTTGCCTAACCTGGTGTTAAACTCTGGGCTCAAGTGATCCACACACCTCAGCTTCCCAAACAGCTGGGATTATAGGCGTGAATTACTGTGCCCAGCCCCTATCAATGATTTTTAAATTGGCCTAATGTCATCACTGGGGAAGCTACATGATAGGTACATAAGACCTTGTACTGTTTTTGAAACTTCCTGTGATTCTGTAATTAAAAACAAAAAGTTTTTAAAAACATTTAGAAACACATTCCTATGGATACATTTGTTTTGTAAAGCCAGATACACATACCAGGGATAAAATGAACTTTGAATTCCATGAAAGAAAAAAAAGTGGACTAGGTTCTACATAATATTACATAGCTTTGCAATACATATCTCCTTTAGTTTCCTTGTTTGTGACTTCAAAGGAAACACAACTGGAATAAAGCACACTGTAACAAAGCACCATTTCTTAGTTAGAGGCAGTGGCTCATGCCTGTAATCCCAGCACTTTGGAAGTCTGAGGCAGGCAGATTACTTGAGGTCAGGAGTTCAAGACTAGCCTGGCCAACATGGTGAAATCCCATCTCTAGTAAAAATATAAAAATCAGCTGGGCATGGTGGCATGCACCTGAAGTCCCACCTACTCATGAGGCTGAAGCAGGAGAATTGCTTGAACCCAGGAAGTAGACGTTACAGTGATCTGAGATTGCATCATTGCACTTCAGCCTGGGCAATAGAGTGAGACTCCATCTCAAAAAAAAAAAAAAAAAAAAAGAAAAAAAAAAGCACCATTTCCTTTGAGTTTCCATAGTATTCTAATCTGTCTAAATGAAGTGAATTCTGTGTGCCTATATTAACCTAAATATTATTAATTTAGGTAGTAAAACATGCTATTTTAAAGATAAAAAGATGTTTTCTTGCAGTCTACCCATCTGACAAGGGGCTGATATCCAGAATTTACAAAGAACTAAAACAGATCTACAAGAGAAAAACAAACAAGCCCATTCAAAAATGGGCGAAGGATGTGAACAGACACTTTACAAAAGCAGACATACAGGCGGCCAACAAACATATGAAAAAATGCTCATCATCACTGGTCATTACAGAAATGCAAATCAAAACCACATTGAGATACCATCTCACACCAGTTAGAATGGCGATCATTAAAAAATCGGGAAACAACAGATGCTGGAGAGGATGTGGAGAAATAGGAACACTTTTACACTGTTGGTGGGAATGTAAATTAATTTAACCATTGTGGAAGACAGTGTGGCGATTCCTCAAGGACCTAAAAATAGAAATCCCATTTGACCCAGCAATCCCATTACTGGGTATATATCCAAAGGATTATAAATCATTCTACTATAAGGACACATGCACACGACTGTTCATTGCAGCACTGTTTACAATAGCAAAGACCTGGAACCAACCCAAATGCCCATCGATGGTAGACTGGATAGGGAAAATGTGGTACATATACACCATGGAATTTTACGCAGCCATCAAAAACGATGAGTTCACGTCCTTTGTAGGGACATGGATGAACCTGGAAACCATCATTCTCAGCAAACTGACACAAGAGCAGAAGATCAAACACCACATGCTCTCACTCATAGGTGGGTGTTGAACAATGAGAACACATGGACACAGGGAGGGGAGCACTACACACTGGGGTCCGTTGGGGGGAAATGGGGGAGGGACAGGGAGTGGGGAGGTGGGAAGAGATAGCATGGGGAGAAATGACAGACACAGGCGAGGGGACGGAAGGCAGCAAACCACACTGCCATATGTGTACCTATGCAACAATCTTGCATGTTCTTCACATGTACCCCAAAACCTAAAATGCAATTAAAAATAAATAAATAAATAAATAAATAAAAGAATGAAATGATTTTAAAAAAAAGTTGTTTTCTATTCAAGGATAAAGATAAGGCAATAAAGAAAATAGAACAATTCAAGTTGACACACCCAGCTTTACTTCAAAAAGAAAAAGGTTTTCCCTATGGAACATTAATTCCACTGCAGAATATAGTAGGCGTTAACAACATACAAACTCATATTTATACTTACAACATATATTAAAATTGACTTCAATTAGGTTGCTAGGTAATCATAAGATTATATTATATAACACAGTACTTCTGAACTTTCTCCCTACTTGTCTAAGAGGAGATACTTTAATGCCTTTTTGAGGTGCCTTTCTGAGTCTCAGAAATCAGCTTTCACACTGAGTTAACCTAGCTTAACTCTGTTCCCCCTACCTTAATTTGAAGTTTAACTTACATCTCTCAATAGTTTATTTACAAGACATAGGCAGTTTTCTATGCTATCCTTTTAAAACCTATCCTTTAAGTTTTCCCAATCAATTAGCAACTCCAGTTCTTTCTCAAACAAGGCATGGAAGGCAATTAATATTACAATCTTCTCTACTTACACTTATTCTACTAAACAACAATTTTCAATTAAAGCGGCATTCTTAAAAGAAATTCAGAGCATTGGAGAACTTTCAAAATAATGTAGTCAAATAAGATGTAATCTTCCCATTAAAAGAAAAGTATTGTCACGTTTACAGTACACAGGACTATATTAGCAAATTACTGTTTTAATGGCTTGCTTCCCTATAGCGGGAGATTGAATTATTTACCTCAATTTTTCACTTGCATAGGATTTCACATCCAGATCCTCTGTCTTTTAAGTCTGTACCGCCTCCTGCTATAAACTGAGTCAGCTCTGCTGACCTTGAGCAAGTCAGGATGGCAAAAGAGATGAAAAACAAGCACCGGAGTCCACATTTGCAGTTAACAGGAGTCTCCATGGATTATGTCATTCCTTTCTGAGAGGTGCAGTACTGTGTGCTTGCTAACACTGTTAATGTAACATAATGTAATATAGGCCACTGACATGTTTGGGCCAATGGAGTTTTAGGAGACACAATATGAGCAGAGGCTTTTAAATGTGCCTGGGTGGTTTGGCCTGCACCCTTGACATTCCCCGTGAGACCATGGTAGTACAAAAAGGAGAGACATGCGAAGCAGACCTGAACTTAACCCTCAACCTGCAGCCTGAAGCAAAGCCATCTCAAACAACCCATGGGCAAGAAAAATAAGCCCCAAGTCATTTTAAGCTCATGACATTTTTAGGGTGTCTGTTAGAAGAAAAAATGACTGATACATCTATCAAACAAATAAATTAAAAATCTCAAAGCCTTTAAATCAGAATCTGTTAACAGCTATGATCTGGAATTAGTCAATTACATTGGAAAGCAAAGAGCACTACTGTACCTTTCATGAAGAAATGATATAATCCATGGAGATACAAAGCACAAATCTGGGCCGGACACGGTGGCTCACACCTATAATCCCAGCACTTTGGAAGGCCAAGGTGGGCAGATCACTTGAGGTCAGGAGTTTGAGATCAGCCTGGCTAACATGGAGAAACCCCGTCTCTACTAAAAATACCAAAAATTAGCAGGGTATGATGGTGCATGCCTGTAATCCCAGCTACTCTGGAGGCTGAGGCAGGATAACTGCTTGAACCCAGGAGGCAGAGGTTGCGGTGAGCTGAGATCACGCCATTACGCTCCATCCTGGCCAACAAGACCAAAACTCCGTCCCAAAAAAAACAAAAACAAAAAACCACAAAGTGCAAATCTGGGCACCAGGGCTTGCTTTTCATCTCTTTTGCTATCTTGATTCTTGATTGCAGATGACTATAAATGGGTCTTATTTCTGCAGTCATTCATTCATTTAATTTGGAGATGGAGTCTTGTTCTGTTTCCAGGCTGAAGGGCAGTGGCACCGTCACGGCTCAATACAGTCTCCACCTCTTGGACTTAAGTCATCCTCCTGCTTTAGCCTTCCCAGTAGCTGAGACTAACGGCATGTGCCATGAAGCCTGGCAAAGCTTTTAGAATTTTATTGTACAGACCAAATCTCCCTATGTTGCCTAAGCTGATATCAAACTTCTGGGCTTAAGTGATCCTCCTGCCTCAGCCTCCCAGTGCTGGGACTACAGGCATGAGCCAGTATGCTCAGCCTTGGCCTAGGTTTAGTTTCTCTACCCAGAAAGAAAAGATGAAAAAGTAGAAATGCCCTAAGAACAAGGTAATGATGTTAGGTCTTTGAGATTCATGGAACCAATCACTATGAAGAATTGTTAAGCATAACTGTGAACAATTTATTTCAGAAATTTGGAAGGGTTTTTAGAATCCAAGAACATAGTGGTGGTTTAGAGTAACAGAAGAGAGACTGCAAAATATAAAATGCAAGGTAGTACTTTATACTATCCTGGGAATGGTGGGAGCATCAATAATGTCAGCATAAATGAACTCGATAAAGTAAAGAAAAAGAAAAAGAAAAAGAAAACATTATGCTTTGGCACTCTGTCATTTGATCAAGAATCAATTAACCGAAATCTCAGGAAACGAAAACAGATGCGGGTGCTGATTCGGGTTCGGTTCTCACACTGCACCATTCTCATTATGTCCAATTAAACCACTTCATCAGATATATCTATTTCCACAAAACTGTAAGTACAGATAGGCTCACTTGTCTTTAATCCTAGAAGATAAATAGCTTGAGGAATAATACCCAGAATTACTAAAATAAAACTGAAGATTTTTTTTCCTTTTTAGTAATAATTAGTGAAATAATGCTCTGAGATGATTCCAAGAAATTAACCAACAAGTATATACTGAATAATTATGACAAACTTGAAACTGTGCTAGGCATTGTTGCAGGATACAAAGATAAGACTCCATCTGGTCTCTAATCTCAAGGTGTTTACGATCCAGTCATACAGTTAAAATAGTGAAATCAAACAAGCAAGAGGAGGGACTTGAGACAGGCCTAAAGAATTAGAAGAGTGGGCCGGGCGCGGTGGCTCAAGCCTGTAATCCCAGCACTTTGGGAGGCCGAGGCGGGTGGATCACGAGGTCAAGAGATCGAGACCACCCTGGTCAACATGGTGAAACCCCGTCTCTACTAAAAATACAAAAATTAGCTGGGCATGGTGGCGCGTGCCTGTAATCCCAGCTACTCAGGAGGCTGAGGCAGGAGAATTGCCTGAACCCAGGAGGCGGAGGTTGTGGTGAGCCGAGATCGCGCCATTGCACTCCAGCCTGGGTAACAAGAGCGAAACTCCGTCTCAAAAAAAAAAAAAAAAAAAAAAGAATTAGAAGAGTGATCTCCAAAAAGGAGTGAAGTGATTCCTCAAAGAAGAAGTTACATGATCCCTTGGGGCTCAGGAAGAACATAACAGAGCTTCTGTTTTATAAAAAGCCCATCCTTTATGTTTTAATGTATTGTTATAATGCATTTAACATTGGTGTAGCTAATATTTTATGAGTATGTATCTAGTGGGGGGATGCTTACTAATTTTTCTTATGTTAGAAAGAACATGACAAAGAGAGAGAAAAAAGAAGTGAACTTCTTCTTATCATTATGATTCCTACCTCTACATGTACTCTTCAAATCAGGGGCCAAGTGCTGGCTCCTAGCCTGTGGAAGCATTAAATTAGAAGCTGAGCTATGCCACATTATCAGCTACTCCTTATTCTGAAGATAGAAATCTGGACTTCAAAAAGAAGGGTCTCTTATATTAAGTGTTTACTCATTGGAAATAAAACTGTCCTCTTACGATGGAAAACTGTAAGAGAAAAGGTTATGAAAAGCATCATAAATAGCTGCTAATTTAATGACCAAATTTTAGAGAAGACACTGCTGATGCTTTACATATTAGTATCAATAAACTATTATAAACAGAACAATGAGAAAATGAAAGAGAATTTAGCACATCCCTCATCCTAATGCATCAATGACTAAAACAGAGAAGGAACTTGGGTAATGCTGTTTAAATGATATAGCAAACAAAGGCAGGAAAAGGGATAAGCACCAAGTACTTGGAGACACCTGCTTGACTTCCATAAAGAACATGATGGGGCCAGGCGTGGTAGCTCATGCCTGCAATCCCAGCACTTTGGGAGGCTGAGGCAGGTGGATCACGAGGTCAAGAGTTCCAGACCAGCCTGGCCAATATGGTGAAACCCTGTCACTACTAAAAATACAAAAAAAAAAAATTAGACGGGCATAGTGATGCGTACTTGTAGTCCCAGCTACTCAGGAGGCTGAAGCATAAGAATTGCTTGAACCTGGGAGATGGAGGTTGCAGTGAACCAAGATCATACCACTGTACTCCAGCTTGGGAGACAGAGTGAAATTCCATCTCCAAAAATAAAAATAAAAAATAAAAGAATATGATGGGTGTAGCAGGAAATGGGGAAAAAAAGCCCACAAAAAACAAAACAAAACAAAAAAAAAACCACAAAAAACAAAAGAAAAACCCTGCCACTTTGCTACAGCATTTAGCTATAGAAGCTGTGTGACTTCAGGTAGTAGCACTTAACTTCTCTCAGCCCCTAAAGACAGACTTTAAACTAGAATGGGAATTTCTTCCCCTAGGCTCCATGAACAGGCTTTGGGAGTCTGAGATCATCTCGAAATTGAATGCAAGCATTTGTGTGTATGCACATTTTTCTGAGAAGAATATCCATAACAGCCATCACAATCTCAAAAAGATCCACAAGACAAGAAAAAATTAAGAAATACTGGTCAAACACTGGCTGAGGTTCTTCCCAGCTTTATGAGTCAATAAAATCTGAGATGTGAAATTTAAAAATTTATTGAATTTCAAGTTTTTAAATGTAGATAATTTGTATATTAGATGGTTACACTACTGTTTCACCTTAATTATTCTCTGCCAGTCAAAGTCACAACAAACAGGTTTCAGAATAAACTACTTGAGGCTGAATGTTCTCAAATCAACTACCACATTCACTTAGGACGAAGATTTTTACAGAAAGTCTGGAACTATGATTTTCCCAAGGTGAACAGGCTGCGTTAATGAGTCTGGCAGGAGAAATTAAAGGATTCATAAACCTATCTGGGAAGGTGTCCCAGTTTTTGAAACATAAATGCTTGGGAGTTGGCTGTTGTCTAAAATATGGAACATTCTACAGTTTCCACTTAAGTTGAACTATCCAACAGATCACATAAAGGAATAGGGTCATTTTTCTAAGACGCCTGGGACTAAATTAAGTGACAATAGACTTTGTTTATGAATCCCCCAGGAGAAAACAAACAAAAGATACCAACAGTATCAGTGCTTTTATGGCCTGAGAAAAATCTGAAGGCAGGCGATAACCTAAAGCCTCCTTTCAATTGGAGACATTCTGCTGCAATAGTAAGTCAAGTCTTCCAGGAGTTTATTCATTAAGAACCCAGTCACTTCCCATCACATGAACAATTCATTTATTAACCTGTTCCGAAGCCCCAAAGAAAATGAAGATAATGTAGCTGGTATTTAACAAAATAAACCCATTTTTCAGTCCTGGGAAACTTTCCCAAGCAAGTCTAAACAGAATCTTAACCCTCAGGTTTAGAACTACTTTCTTCTTAGTGTCTTATTCTGGCTCTATTGAAATTTATGCTTCTTATTTATCCCCAGGGATAGTGGCAGAGTATTGTTTTTCCAAAAGGACACTGATTAGCACAGGCTTTATGCTTTCCAACAACGTTCTGATTTACTGAAGAGTTGTAGCTGCTTTTATATGTCTTTAACGTTCAACTGCTTTTTCAAAAAGGAGTTCCTGTCCAGGTCCAATAGGAGATTTCTTTTTTCTTAAAAAGGATGAGATACAGAAGCTGGCTCTCAAGTACATTAGTGTGGTAGACGAGATGAAACTTGAGTCCACATCTATGTAATCATCATACAAGGCTGAATGTGGAGTTCTTATGGGGAAAGGGAGTCCTGATATTTTAAAGAAGGTAAAAAGCACCGCCAACCCTAAGAGATGAATATGGCAATAAAGTCAGTCAGAGAAAGTTTCATGGAGGAGGGTGATTTGAATTAGGTCTTAAAGGTGCTTATAGTTTGGTTAAGGATGCTGTGTGCAGGTTGAGGCAACTGAGACACAGCTGTGCAGGGTGGAGTTGTGGGTGGCGTTGGAAAGGCACATTCTGTGCCGATGGCAGAGAAAGTGATGGACCCCATGGCAACCATTCTTAGGCTTAGTCATTTGGCATTTCCTAATACATGCTAAGATAACTACAAGGCTTTAGTAAAAATCCCAACATTGGTCCGATAATGATTTCTCATCTCTGTAGAGTAGATGCTCTGTCCCAAACTTTGCTTTGAGAAGTCAAATTACATCTTATTTTTGTTTAAGAACACTGTAACACTAAACTGACCAAATGGAAATACGCAAATTAGTATAATTTCTCATCTTCTATGTCCAGAGCAGGAAACAAAAAGTAACAAATAAGAATATAGTTCACAGTTGGCCGGGCGCGGTGGCTCAAGCTTATAATCCCAGCACTTTGGGAGGCCGAGGCGGGCGGATCACGAGGTCGAGAGATCTAGACCATCCTGGTCAACATGGTGAAACCCCGTCTCTACTAAAAATACAAAAAATTAGCTGGGCATGGTGGTGCGTGCCTGTAATCCCAGCTACTCAGGAGGCTGAGGCAGGAGAATTGCCTGAACCCAGGAGGCGGAGGTTGCGGTGAGCCGAGATCACGCCATTGCACTCCAGCCTGGGTAACAAGAGCAAAACTCCGTCTCAAAAAAAAAAAAAAAAAAAAAAAAAGAATATAGTTTACAGTTGACCTGTGAATGAAAAAAAATGCATATACATATATATAAATATAGCAATCTAGTTACTGAATAAAAACTGAATCATTACAGTATGGCAAATATAATGACTTTCATATTGGATTATAATCTTTATTAACCCATAGATATAAAATATATCTTATAAAATACATATTTTATAAAGTATTAAATGTACATGTTATAAGTATAAATAGTAAATTTTATAAAGTTTATAAAATGTAAATTCTACTATGTAAGAAAAAAATGTAAACTCTTTCCTCATGCTTCCCCTTAATTTTACAATCAGGAACTAGAAGCGAGATGCTTATAACTATAGGAGATAGGCCATCCCTTCAGAGGAACATTTAGAGATTTTCTTTTCATACGCAGAGCTCAGCTGATCTTTTCATCAACTTGCCATCTGGACTGCCTAACATTTAAGAATGTAAGAATTATTTTGCAATGACAGAAGCTTTAAAGTCTGATTATGCAAGGACTCTCTGGCGCATTTCTCCATTGTGAACGAATAAGTCATTCTTGCACTAAAAAATCATCCCCAGGCCAGGCACAGTGGCTCACACCTGCAAATTCAGCACTTTGGGAGGGTGAGGTGTGAGGATCACGAAGTCAGGAGATCAAGACCAGCGTGGCCAACATGGTGAAACTTCATCTCTACTAAAATACAAAAAATTAGCTGGGTGTGGTGCTGCATGCCTGTAGTCCCAGCTACTCGGGAGGCTGAGGCAGGAGAATTGCTTGAACCTGGGAGGAGGAGGTTGCAATGAGCTGAGATTACGGCACTGCACTCCCTCCTGGCAACAGGGCAATACTGTCTCAAAACAAACAAACAAACAAACAAACAAAATCAGCCCCATGAGAGCCTACTATCTGAAACTTTCCCTCTCACCCACTCATTTTTCCCCTTAGGAGATGACTTAGAAATCTAGAAAACAGTTTGTTGCTGGTGTTAAGCATTTTTACCTCAATTATGAGGGAAGGAAACAGAGTCAGGCACTCTATCAAATGCTTGTTCAGATTCTACTCTGGCATCAAGGGGAAAACCCTTGGACAGGTTTATCCCCTTGGCTCCTAGCCATGGCAGGTACACAGCTATCAAGGGATAAAAGGCCTTGTTTTCAACACTCAGTTGCCTGAATAAAGTCAGTCATGGTGTCCACATGTAACAAAAGCGGCACTGATGTTTATAAACTGCTTTGTAGGAAATAAATCAAAAAGGTCATATTTCTGAACTGTGAGGTTGTAACTACCACACCACTACTACCAAAATACAGTATAAAACTTCTTCCACAATTAGCTACTCACAGTATTTCTGACATCTCATAAAAGAAGATACAGGATAGTAGATCCCCTCAAGCCATCATGTTTGAGAGGCAAAATGGCAACAAGAATTCTGGACTAACAGCCGTAAGACTTGGGCTCTGACTCCAGTTCCATTGTGTCACATAACAACCTTGATGAAGTCATATAATTCTTTAAGCTTCAAATTTCGTGTAGATAAAAAAGGAAAATCCTGCTTTACCTACCTCATGGGGCTGTTATGAGCATCAGGAGAAAAGTTGTGTAGAAGGCCTTCAAAAATTACAGAAGGCCTTGCAAATACGTGCTACCAATGGCCTTTCATCTGCTCTATAAAATCTGACCATTTTAAACAACAAAAACATTAAGAGGGTCGGGCACGGTGGCTCACGTCTGTAATCCCAGCGCTTTGGGAGGCCAAGGCAGGTGGATCATGAGGTCAAGAGATCGAGACCATCCTGATCAACATGGTGAAACCCTGTTTCTACTAAAAAAAATACAAAAAATTAGCTGGACATGGTGGCACGTGCCTGTAATCCCAGCCACTCAGGAGGCTGAGGCAGGAGAATTGCCTGAACCCAGGAGGCAGAGGTTGCAGTGAGCCGAGATTGCGCCATTGCACTCCAGCCTGGGTAACAAGAGCCAAACTCCATCTCAAAAAAAAAAAAAAAAAAAAAAAAAAAAAGAAGCCAGGCTTCATATAGGCAAAGAATACAAATTCAGGCCGGGTGCGGTGGCTCAAGCCTGTAATCCCAGCACTTTGGGAGGCCGAGGTGGGTGGATCACAAGGTTGAGAGATCGAGACCAACTTGGTCAACATGGTGAAACCCCGTCTCTACTAAATATACAAAAAGTTAGCTGGGCATGGTGGCGCGTGCCTGTAATCCCAGCTACTCAGGAGGCTGAGGCAGGAGAACTGAGTGAACCCAGGAGGCGGAGGTTGCGGTGAGCTGAGATCGCGCCATTGCACTCCAGCCTGGGTAACGAGCGAAACTCCGTCTCAAAAAAAAAAAAAAAAAAAGAATAAGAATTCAAAATATATGACATACATGTTTTATATGTGTACGGATTATTTCTGAAAGGATACATAAAATATTTATTTTTACTACATTCTCTGCACATTTAAATTTTTATACCATGTGTAAAAAAAAAAGAAAAAAAGGCCTTTGAGCCCCTCTGCTCAGGCCCACTCCCAGACTGTGGAGTGTACTTTCATTTTCAATAAAACCCTTCGTTCCTTCCTTGCTTTGTTTGTGCATTTTGTCCAATTATTTGTTCAAGAAGCCAAGAACTTGGATGCCCTCCTCCACTAACATATTGTGGTGAGAAACTTTTCATGGTGTGAATCTTCTGGAAACATCAGAGAAAGACTGTCCTTGTTATCCACACTACAACAAAACTTTGGGACCTTGAACTTTTGGGTTCAATGTACCCACTGGAACCCTCAAGAGACCAGGAAGCTTCAGATGATCATTCAACAAGGGCTCCAGCCAGATCCAGATGTAGACACTACCCTGGGCCATCAAGAAACTACCCTGCCTCCACTAGACAGAATAGGGCAAGAATTCTGCGATCCCCAATAGGTACACTCTAAGTTAGCATGAAGTAATTTCAGAAAAAAAAAGACCATTGGTCCCTCTGCCTCCCATGAAGAATTATGACAATCACTTCTCTAAGTGGGAAGATGAGGCAGGAAAATAAGAGTCTGGAAGCAGGGAACATATGGCTGATTAACACTTCAGCTATAACAGGAACTATCCTCTCCATAGGGTAGACACCGAGTAAATGACTTGGTAACTTTACTTCATCCTCTTTATTTACACAGGGCATACCCCAAGTAGAGAGTATGTAAACTTACAAAAATTGTGTAACAGGCCCTATGCTCAGGCCCACACTGTGGAGTGTATTTTCAGTTTCAACAAAACCCTTCATTCCTTCAAAAAAATCAAAGGTCAATCCAGTTTAGGATATACATACACACCTCGGAAAATATTTAGAATACATCTTGATGACTGGAACAGCAAGGAAGTTGAATAATAATGCTTTCCCAGTTCATATTTTCCTATTTTTTCCCCTTCCATTGTCTATTTCAAAGGGGTGTGTTGGGGGGGGAATATGATATATTTACATCCTCTGGCACATAGCAAGTAGCAATCTGCCCTCTTAGAGTCCTAGACTGACAGTTCTACTCTAAGAAAAGCACATTAACTATTTGATGATATGGTATGAATAGTACAGCCAACTTTTACATGGGAGTTTTAGAAAGCAGGGTGAAAAAATTCTCTGAAGGGCACTGTATGAATAGTGAACACAATTACCAATTTTGATATGGCACCCTTTATATTCTTTCCTCCTTTGCACTGTCACATGATTTACGACAGCTGAACAAAGGTACAAATTTGTCAAATTAATAGCTACTAAACCAAATGCAAAATAGGAAACTAGACTAAAAGAAAAAATTTCCAGACATCTGACATCATTAATGTTTATACCCAGTAAATCTGAAATGATTTTGTCAACACAGCCCATACCACCAATCCAATTATGTTACTTCTATATATAATACAGAAAATTAAATACAAAAGAGGGATATAAGATTACAGGATACAAAAAAGGCCTGAAATTAAATATAATTTCTCATGCCCCCAGACCCAAGTACCTGCACATGCCACATTCTTCCATACTGACCCCTGGTGAGTGCATTGGGCTGAGCTACCAGAATGTGCAGAACTCTTTCTGTATAACCCAGTGCAAATTACTGGTGCTTTTGAAGAGTACAGCTTGGATTCAGGAATTGGACTTCCATCTGAATTAACACAGCACACTTCACTGCACAATTCTGAAAGACACATGGCTCAAAGAAAGAGTCCAGGGCTAAACTGGGAGAAAATCAGGCCAGACTCAGTGGCACATGCCTGCAGTCCCAGCTACTTGGGAGGTTGACGTGAAAAGCTCTCTTGAGACCAGGAATTTGAGGCAGTACTGTGCTATGTTAGAGTCTGTGAATAGCTACCACAGTAGCCTGGACAAGACAGTGAGAAGTCATCTCTAAAACAAAACACAAAGAAACAAACAAAATGGAATCTTCTGGGTTTCCAAACATTAGTAATGTGCATAAAAATCTGATAAAATCCTCGAAAGGTCCCTACATTTCTTCTCACTTAGATAACATCATTTTACAGTTGGTAGAAAAAAGGTACACATCAATAATTACCACTATATCAAAATATATTATAGTTTGGGGAATACTGATAAGCTAATGTAAAACATTAACAAAGATGCAATCTAAGAATTACCCATAATTTCCAAATCACATCTGTGCCTTTTAAAGTGCTAATTTTCTATTATGAAATTAATTGATTTTGAAACCAAAGTGCAAAGCACAAAAGACCAGGAAAATCCTGCTGATGGTACTCCACCTGAGCCAGTGATCACTGCATGACCTGAACAAATTCTAATTCCCTGTGCTTCAGTTAGAATAGGAGGAGATGGGATAAAATGCAAGATAGCTTGACCCCAATTGATTGCAAATCTAATCTAATTCCAGAAAAACAGATGACAACCTTTCCGAGGAAGGGGGAATATTGTTACAGAAATGGTTTGGAGAAGCAAATGGAAATGGGCAGAACAGTTGCAGATCCTCTTAGAATTACAGTTTTGGGCCGGGCGCGGTGGCTCAAGCCTGTAATCCCAGCACTTTGGGAGGTCGAGGCGGGTAGATCACGAGGTCAAGAGATCGAGACCATCCTGGTCAACAAGGTGAAACCCTGTCTCTACTAAAAATACAAAAAATTAGCTGGGCATGGTGGCGCATGCCTGCAATCCCAGCTACTCGGGAGGCTGAGGCAGGAGAATTGCCTGAACCCAGGAGGTGGAGGTTGCGGTGAGCCGAGATTGTGCCATTGCACTCCAGCCTGGGTAACAAGAGCGAAACTCCGTCTCAAAAACAAAACAAAAAAACAAACAGAATTAGTTTTAAAACATCTCATTAAGTATGTCAATGGCTGAAAAATGAATTTCCTCCCTAATAAAGAATGTTCATCTCCATTAATCGAACAACAAAGAAGATTCTTTTTTTTTTTTTTTTTTTTGAGACGGAGTTTCGCTCTTGTTACCCAGGCTGGAGTGCAATGGCGCGATCTCGGCTCACCACAACCTCCGCCTCCTGGGCTCAGGCAATTCTCCTGCCTCAGCCTCCTGAGTAGCTGGGATTACAGGCACACGCCACCATGCCCAGCTAGTTTTTTGTATTTTTAGTAGAGACGGAGTTTCACTATGTTGACCAGGATGGTCTCGATCTCTCGACCTCGTGATCCACCCGCCTCGGCCTCCCAAAGTGCTGGGATTACAGGCTTGAGCCACCGCGCCCGGCCAACAAAGAAGATTCTTAAGTATTTCTAAGCATTCATTACCATACAATCTATAGATTTGGGTATGCAGCACAAACTTTGGAAGAGAGATCTGGGATCAAATTTGGGTTCTTCCAGGTACTGGCTGCAAGATCTTGGACAAATTACTTAACCTTTTTTTTTTTTTGAGACAGAGTTTTGCTCTTGTTGCCCAGGCTGCATGCAGTGCAATGGCGCAATCTCAGCTCACCACAACCTCCACCTCCCTCGTTCAAGCGATTCTCCTACCTCAGCTTCCTGAGAAGCTGGGATTATATGCACCTGCCACTACATTTGGCTAATTTTGTATTTTTTTTGAGACAGTGTCTCACTCTGTCACCCAGGCTGGAGTGCAATGGCGTGATCTTAGCTCACTGCAACTTCTACCTCCTGGGTTTAAGCAATCCTCCTGCCTAAGCCTCCTGAGTAGCTGTGACTACAGGCGCACACCACCATGCCAGGATAGTTTTGATATATTTTTTTTTTTTTTTTTTTTTTTTTTCTGAGACGGAGTTTCGCTCTTGTTACCCAGGCTGGAGTGCAATGGCGCGATCTCGGCTCACCGCAACCTCTGCCTCCTGGGTTCAGGCAATTCTCCTGCCTCAGCCTCCTGAGTAGCTCGGATTACAGGCATGTGCCACCATGCCCAGCTAATTTTTTGTATTTTTAGTAGAGACGGGGTTTCACCATATTGACCAGGATGGTCTCGATCTCTTGACCTCGTGATCCACCCGCCTCGGCCTCCCAAAGTGCTGGGATTACAGGCTTGAGCCACCGCGCCCGGCCTAGTTTTGATATTTTTAGTACAGACGGGATTTCAGCATTTTGGCCAGGCTGGTCTTGAACTCCTGACCTCAGGTGATCCGCCCGTCTCAGCCTCCCAAAGTGCTGGGATTACAGGTGTGAGCCACCGCGCAGGCCTAATTTTGTGTTGTTAGTGGAGACAGGGTTTCTCCATGTTGGTCAGGCTGGTCTCGAACTCCCTACCTCAGGTGATCCACCTGCCTCGGCCTCCCAAAGTGCTGGGATTATAGGCACGAGCCACCATGCTCAGTCATTATTTAACATTTGTAACCCAAATTTCCCTATCTACAAATGGGAATAAGAGTATTTCATTTGTAAGCATAAGTGGAGCAAAATATGTAAAGCACCTACTGCAACGCTCACTATAAGTATGTAATAAATATTATCTATACTTGTAACATTAATTATTATATACTTCTAGAAGAGTGTTAATTATGTACTGCCCCAATTCCAAAACAAATCAACCTCAAAAATAAGAAAAAATACAAAAGAAGTGTTCTATTAAAGCCTCAACTTCAGGTCTGGGTGCGGTGGCTCACGCCTGCAATCCCAGCACTCTAGGAGGCCAAGGTGGGTGGATCACGAGGTCAAGAGATCAAGACCATCTTGACCCAAAACCTAAAATGCAATTAAAAAAAAAAAAAAGACCATCTTGACTCGTCTCTACTAAAAAAAGTACAAAAATTAGCTGGGCTTGGTGGCACACACCTGTAGTCCCAGCTAATGGTGGAGGCTGAGAGGTTGCGGTGAGCCGAGATCGTTCCACTGCACTCCAGCCTGGGCAATAAGAGTGAAACTCCATCTCAAAAATTGAAAAAAAAAAAAGAAAAGCTTCAACTTCAGAAATAAGTTTGTAGATATGTAGATTCTTGGCTACAGGAAGGTAAGTTCAGTTTAAATTAGTTCAACTACATTAGGATAAACTAGAAAAAAGGAATAAATTCAGAAAATTCTGGTGGAAAGATCTAATCCTAATGGAAAGAACAGTATTTAAATCACTCCATCAAGTTTTCTTTTTGTTGTTGTTGTTGAGATAGGGTCTTGCTCTGTCACCCAGACTGGAGTGCAGTGGTGCAATCCCGGCTAACTGAAGGCTCAGACTTCCAGACTCAAGTGATCCTCCCACCTCAGCCTCCCTAGTGGTTGGAACTATAGGCACATGATACCACACCTGCTTAATTTTTGTATTTTTTGTAGAGATGGGGTTTCACCATGCTGTCCAGGCTGGTCTCGAACTCCTGGGCTCAAGTGATCCACTCACTTCGGCCTCCAAAAGTGCTGGAATTACAGGCATGAGCCACTGTGCCTGTTCCACTCCACCAAGTTTTCCGAGCACAGAACAGTACGTGTGGAATTTCTGCCTGTTTCAGAGCCTAATATCTCAATCTAATACTTATATACAAATCTAGATTTGGATATCTACTTTGAGTTTCATTTGGGTTTTTGTTTCTAAGTAAACATCAGAGGATTAAATAGTTTTGAGTTTTGTTCACCCTTATCTTTTCGAGTTCTAAGGAATCTTTGTATTTAAGCTCAACTTTATATTTAAGTTTAACTGTTCAGATGTAGACATCTTTTAATATACAAACAAACCAAGAGGGTATTGGTCAACTAAGATCTCTTTTTTAAGTTTTACTTAGGAAATGTGTGGAGCTTACCACTCCCAATCAATATCATTCTCTCATCACATCAAACTCAAGTTGATTAATTTTGTAAAAGTAAATGTTTGTCACCAACTGGTCAACTTTAATAAAACAAGATCAATGACTTCAAGAACTCAGTTTAAATGTCATACATTTGTCTGAGTTTGTTACCAAAATCGCCTGAAAGTAACCTGTGCACAGGTAGTACAGGGCAGTCCAAAAGGAGGTCCTGAGCTGCACTACTGTAATTCTTTCAAAGACGCTCAGATCTTACCATTGTATCTTTGAAATTTTCATAATCATAATTACTATTCTTCAGAAGGGTCATGGGAAATATAATGTCTAAAACACAAGGCTTTGTAACTCATGCCTGTAAGCTCAGCACTTTGGGAGGCTGAGGCAGGCAGACTGCTTGAGCCCAGGAGTTCCAGACCATCCTGAGGAACATGGCGAAACCCTGTCATGACAAAAAATACAAAAGTTACCCAGGTGTGGTGGCATGTGCCTTTAGTCACAGTTCCTTGTGGGGGCTGAGGTGGTAGGATCGCTAGAGCCCAAGAGACAGAGGTTGCAGTAAACAGAGATCGCATCACAGCAATGCAGCCTGGGTGACGGAGTAAGGCTCTGTCTGAAAAAATTAATTAATTAAATAAAATACAAGGCTTTGACTTAAGACTTCTGAAACTTTAGTATAGGCCATAAACAAAGATAAGAATTTATGATTAGAAGTTTTCGTGACTAGGCTGGCTGTGGTGGCTCATGCCTGTAAGCCCAATACTTTGGGAGGCTGAAGCGGGCGGATCACCTGAGGTCAGGAGTTTGAGACCAGCTTGGCCAAGATCATGAAATCCCGCCTCTACTAAAAATACAAAAATTAGCCAGGCATGGTGGTAGGCACCTGCAATCCCAGCTACTTGGGAGGCTGAGGTAGGAGAATCACTTGAACCCGGGAGGCAGAGATTGCAGTGAGCTGAGATAGTGTCACTGAACTCCATCCTGGGTAACGGACTGAGATTCCATCTCGGGGGGGAAAAAAAAAGAGAGAGAAGGATTCATGACTAGAAGTGGGTAACATGGATAATTTGGACCCATCATGTTAATGTAGTTTGAAAAGACAGAGAAGCCTTCTTTCCCCAAAGGCTTACCACTGAGCAAAGCATCACAACACCAAACCTAGCAAAATAATTTACTCAACTGGCTGCTAGAACTGCCCCTGCTTCCCAGGGGGGCATAAAAAAATGGTGCATAAAAATAGGAAGCTGACTTCCCTGGTTTAAGACTGTCTCTAATAATGTTATTCTGGGGCCATTACAAATTCCTGAACTTTTCTAGTTTTGTTGTGTTCCCTTGCCTCCAAGGGGGATGTAGAAGTAGTGCCTCAATTAAAAACAAAAACCATTTCTATAAATGTAAATCACCTCATCACTCTTTTCCTTACTTCACCAATAGCTCATTTAATACAATTATACATCATCTCTTTAAAGCCCCAGAAAAACAAAAACAGAAAAAATGAAGAGAAGATCCTTTTTTCAAATATGACTAATCACATTTCACTTTAGAATTTAAGATTAAGCAGATCCAGCTTACATAAGTAATTGCCTCCAAAATAGATCAGACACAACAAAAGTGTCTTGCATCTGTGTATTGGCTTAAGGCTCAGTTTCTATTTATGACAAAATAATTTTTTTTTCACATTTAGTGTTCTTTTGGCATAGTGAGGAAAGCAACTCATAGGGTAAGACTGTGAAATTGTTCATTTCAATGCCTATTCTACTAGTTAATTAGTGCTATGTTTTGGGAGAAGCCAATCATTAATTGCATGAAAATGTTCTGAATAAATTTGCTTTGAATTTGAGCTATGATGAAAAGAGAAAAAAATACATTTTTTCAACCCTGCTCCCATAAAAATTAGAGTCCTATCTTTCCAAAACCCTCTGACAAACTCTGATAGCATGATCACCAAATCATTAACAGCTGATATCTGTGAAAAATTTCCACTTCCATAGAGGGATCATTTCAATTATCTCTGATACCAAAAAGTTGTATCCTTTTGATATAAAGCATTCATTTAATCTACTGATGATGGCTCGAAACTGTATTTTCAAGAAAGAAGAGTAACTGAGAAAGAAAAAATAAATTAATTTTTTATTTTTTATTTTTTTTTGAGACAGAGTTTCGCTCGTTACCCAGGCTGGAGTGCAATGGCATGATCTCGGCTCACCACAACCTCCGCCTCCTGGGTTCAGGCAATTCTCCTGCCTCAGCCTCCTTAGAAGCTGGGATTACAGGCGTGCGCCACTATGCCCAGCTAATTTTTGTATTTTTAGTAGAGACAGGGTTTCACCATGTAGATCAGGATGGTCTCGATCTCTTGACCTCGTGATCCACCCGTCTCGGCCTCCCAAAGTGCTGGGATTATAGGCGTGAGCCACCGCGCCTGGCCAAATTTTTTTTTTATTTTTTTTTGAGTTAGAGTCTCACTCTGCCACCCAGGCTGGAGTGCAGTGGCACAATCTCAGGTCACTGCAACCTCTACCTCTGGGTTCAAGCAATTCTCCTGCCTCAGACTCCCGAGTAGCTGGGATTACAGGCATGCGCCACCATGCCCAGCTTATTTTTATTTTTGTAAAGTCAATAGTCAATATATATTTCTGAGTAAGAACCTGACTCACAGCGAGCACTTTGGCTGCTCTGCATTCTAAAAATATCTGCCATAGGACGCCAGAAAGTAAGTATTCTGAACCTGTGTTCCAATTCTTACTTGGTACAACCGTAACATCACAAAGCAGGCAATGGCGTAAGTGATTTTGCTGGCATAAATTTGGCTCTAAATTATGTCTATCTTTAAATTCTTCCTGAAAATATTTGAATTCAAATGAAATAAATCCTTGGTTGATCACAAAACCTCTGCAGTCTCTGGCAGTTTTCTTAACAGTCCAGATATTTATATTTAAGAAAGTTCTTTGAAGACAGTAATCACAGCTTGGCCTACCACACAATTCTAGGTATTCATTGGCATTCCATATATGTTATTTGGCTGACAGAAATCTGACCTCTAGGCTTCCAAAAACAGCTTATGGGGTCAAACCGACATCAACAGCTTCTCCCAAGCAACTTGCAGGACAATTATTCAGGCCTTTTAGCCTCAATTTAGATTTCATTTCTCTAAACACTCACACAAGACTATTGTATGATCAGTTATTGGAAATAATACCAAACAGGGCTGGGCACTGTGGCTCACACTTGTAATCCTAGCACTTTGTGTGTGGGGTGCGAGGGAGAGGCAGGCGGATCACTTGAGGTTAGGAGTTCAAGACCAGCCTGGTCAACATGGTGAAACCTCATCTCTACTAAAAATAGAAAAATTAGCTGGGCGTGGTGGCAGGCACCTAAAATCCCAGCTACTAGGGAGGCTGAGGCAGAATAATCACTGGAACCCAGGAAGCAGAGGTTGCAGTGAGCCGATATCGAATCACTGCATTCCAGCCTGGGTGACAGAGGGAGTGAGGGAGGGGAAAAGAACACCAAAAAACATTTAATTTTTCAGAGGAAAAAGAAAAGAAAACCAAACGACATTTGATTTTTCAGTCATTTGCCAATCAGCAAATGAACCAATCTTACAGACTTCTCTCTGATCTTTAAGCATTTTTTGATCGATCAGGCAATAACATTAATAAGCACTTCTACTACAAAAATTTAATATTTTCCTTTGAGTCTTCGCAAAGTTTAATTTTATGAGTCAACTCAAGATATGACCATAGTGTACTTTCTGTCTCTCTAGGAAAGTCCTGTACTGTATTATAACCTTTTTACATGTTCCCTGCAGGTGGAATTTTGTCTTTCCCATCTTTTTATACACAGTGCCTGTGTATAGCATGTTCAATATTCATTCCAAGTATGACTGGACAAAGTTGGTGAACAAAATCTGTGTACCTTTTATTTTCAGGAGAATTTGCTAATTTTATACTAAAAAGCCCTACTAATAATTTTATAACATTAGTCCACAATGAACTAAATGACTACTCTATAAAATGGACAATAAACAACAGGAAAAGGGGCTGAGCGTGGTGGCTCACGCCTGTAATCCCACCACTGTGGGAGGCCAAAGCAGGAGGATCAAGCCCAGGAGTTCAAGACCAGCCTGGACAACACAGCAAAACCCTGTCTGAGCCCCCTACCCCCCACAAAATTAGACAGACGTGGCGGTGAGCACCTGTACTCCCAGCTGCTTGGGAGATTGAGATGAAAAGACTGCTTGAGTAGGGGAAAGTTGAAACCATTGCACTCCAGGCTGAGCAAAAGAGCAAGATCCCATCGCTAAAATAAAAATAATTTTAAAAGGACAGAGTGGTGGAGGGGTGCTAGAACTTGGGGGGCACTAAAATACTTATTGATTGTATTTAAAAGATAATTTCCTTTCTGGCAGTAGTCATTCAAAAGCTTCTTCCTGAAGCTGAGTAAGAGAGTCCATTTTGTTTGGAGTATGTGTTTTCATAATATGGCCAAACGTTGAAGCTGTTGGAGAAAGAGCTCTAAGTCTCAATTGATAGGATACCATGATGCACTGGAATCCTAATATATCCTGGTCAATATGTTGGCTTAGAAAGAGAAGCATATGGGAACAGCGCCTCGGCTTCATGCCTGGCAATGTCTCCGCCATGTGTGGGTTTCCTAGAGTAACAGCAGTCATACCATATGGTGTGGTTTTTCACTGGCACGGGCAGGACAAAAGATGCCAAAAACACAATGTGCTATTTTGGGCCATGAAATGTGATAAACTCCAAATTTAAAATATAATTTTTTAAATTAATATTTTTTAGTTTTAAGATTTTTTAAATACTGGATTTTATAATCTAAGACTCAATTAGGTAACTGTTCTCAGAGTTTGAAATAAGACAAAGACTCATATAAAAATTAGCCATCTACTTGGAGACTTATTTGTAAAAAGAGAAAAGAAGGTTACAAATTAGCCAGATGTGGTGGCATGTACCTGTAATCCCAGCAACTCAGGAGGCCGAGGCAGGAGAATCACTTGAACCTGTGAGGCAGGAGTGTCAGTGAGCTGAGATCGCAACACTGCACTCCAGCCTGGGCAACAGAGCAAGACTCGGTCTCAAAAACGAACGACAGAAAAGAAAAGAAAGAAAGAAAGAAGACAAAGACTCAAACAAAAGTCAAGAGAGGGATAAGCTTGTCAGCAATCTTCTGAAAAAAAAAAAAAAAAAAAAATTTAAAGATTTAAATGAAATTTTGTTTAGTGATACTACAAAGGTGAATTGTATAGAAATGGCTTTGGAATACTGTACTGCGATAATGCAGAACAAGGAACGTAGACGTGAGAAGCTGAGAGGCAGTACCAGTGGGGTGGAATATCTCATTCCTCTGTAGCCACCATTCCAAGTTTTGTACAACACACTCCAGCCTATCAAATAAGCTAATCTAATGCTTGAAGTTAGAGCAACCCTGCAAGTATCCATGTTGAATCTAACAGACAACTTATTTAACACCTACAAACTCAGCCCTAGATTTGAGCATCTAGGTTCCAGAATTCTAATGAACAATTTCAAATGCTATACTGGGGTGGTAAATCTCAGGAAAGCAATTTTTGAGCTTCCTTACTTGTCTCAGGGCTAGCCTTTCCCCCAAGCCTGCTTCTTTTTCCTGAATTAAGTTAATTATAGGTAATAAAAATTGTTTTTCATTAGTCCTGAGCTGGCAAAATGGGTTTTATGAACTGCTTCATATAAAGCAGTAAGTTTTTAAGATAAGGACTAGGTCGAACCTCAAATCACAAGTGAAAACTCCATTGGCCTGACCTCCAGTACCCTGCACAACAATATACACAAATTACTTAAAGCAAGGTGAACTGTAAACAAGTAATATTCACTTAGAGGGCTTTGGCCTGGCCAACCCAAATTAATGAAAAACATCCATAAGAGCTACTGTGGCTTTCAGAATGCATCAGTATCAGCATTCTTTGTCTGAAACGTAAATTCATGCGCCCCACCCCAGACCTACCTGAATCAAAAACTGTAAGTGGGACCAAGCAATCTGCATTTTAACCAGACTTCCAGGTGATCTGATGCATGCTCAAGTTTAAGAACCACTGGGGTAAGATTACTTGGGCTTCTGATTTGAGAAAGCCAAAGTATGCCAAAATATAGATGATTACTACTGAAAGGCAATTTAACAATTGTTTCTGTCTTACATTCTGCTGTCATTTTCTGGAATACTAATATCTAAAAGTTATAAATTAATCATAGACCCATGACAGAAAGAAATGAGAAATGCTTTTGGGGTCTTAAGAGAATTTTATCTTCTCATTCCTTCAAGTGCTATAATTTATTTTATTTTATTTTATTTTATTTGAGACAAGGTATATTGCTCTGTCACCCAGGGTGGAGTACAGAGGGGTGTCATTTCAGCTCACTGCAACCTTACCACCAATGCCCCCATGCCCCCGCTCAAGCAATCCTCCTTTTTCATTTTTAATTTTTAGTAGAGATGGAGGTCTTGCCACGTTGCCCATGCTGGTCTTGAGCTCCTCCAGCTCAAGCAATCTGTCCACCTTGGCCTCCCAAAGTGCTGGGATGAGCCACCATGCCCAGCCCTTATTATTATTATTTTTTTAATAAAAGAAAATACAACTTTAAAGTGTTAGTTGGCTAGTTGGTATACAAGAGTAGGTGTTTTATGTATGGGGGAGGGGAAGGGGATCTTCCTTTACATGTTATTACCAAAGGCTATGATGACATTATACAGCCCATTTCAAATGTACCGGGAGAATTACTGGGGAGAAAAAAGAGAAGCGAAGTGGGGAAGGTATCTTTTTAAACATACTTTTTGCACCTGCAGATCCTTAAACATCTTCCAAGTAGACACAACAGAAGGTAGTCTAGAACAGGAAGTTAATTATAAAGAGGAGAAAACGGCAAACATCTTCCTAGTTTTCCTTTTGCTACCAGTCCTTGACCTTTCCTACCGAGGAGTTAAGTTTTATCTAAAAAGTTTGAAGTTTGTATACAGTTTAAGCCACCGATATGGCCTAGTTTGGGGGATGTGGAAAATAGGTTATATAAATGTTTTCTGAGTAATCAAAAGCACATTCAGCATTTATTTGAAAAACAATATTGTCCTCTATGGGATGGATTAGTATCTCTTCCTTCAAGTGTTTTGACTGGGAAGATGCAATCTCTGTTACATTGCAGGTTCCTCCAGCCCCAGCTCTGGGCCCTACAGCCACCAAGATGCTAATGCCTAAGAAAAATGGGATTGCCATCTATGAACTCCTTTTAAGAAGGGAATCATGGTGGCCAAGAAGGATGTCCACCTGCCTAAGCACACAGAGCTGGCAGACAAGAATGTGCCCAACCTTCACGCCATGAAGGCCATGCAGTCTCTCAAGTCCTGAGGCTACGTGAAGGAAGTTTGCCTGGAGATATTTCTACTGGTACCTTTCTAACAAGGGTATCCAGTATCTCTGTGATTACCTCCATCTGCCCAGCAAGACTGTGTCTGCCACCCTATACCACAGCCATCCAGAGACTGGCAGGCTTTGGCCTAAATGTCTGGAGGGTGAGTGACCTGTGAGACTCACAAGAAGGGAAGCCAAACGACACCCACAGAGTGCTGTGCCCCCTGGTCCGATAAGAAAGCCGAGTGGGGGGGGGGTTGCTGGGTCAGCAACCAAATTCCAGTTTAGAGGCGGATTTGGTCATGGATGTGGTCAGGGACCTCAGTAAAATTGGAGAGGATTATTTTGCATTGGATAAACTTATAGACGGGGGGAAAAAAAGATGCAGGTCTTTTTGCTTAAGCCAATGTTCAACCTGTGCTTTGATTCTGACTGTCTTCATTACTTTTGGAAACAATTTATAAAGTTCACAGTTGTGTCATAGGCCCTTGTTTTACTTCTTAAAAAAAAAAATTGTTTTTGGCTAGATGCAGTGGCTCACACTTATAATCCCTGTACTTTGGGAGGCCAAGGCAGGTGGATCACCTGAGGTCAGGAGTTTGAGACCAGCGTGGCCAACATGGTGAAACCCTGCCTCTACTAAAAATACAAAAAATTAGTTGGGTGTGGTGGCAGGCGCCTGTAATCCCAGCTACTTGGGAGGCTGAGTCGAAAGAATCTCTTGAACCTGGGAAGCGAAGGTTGCAATGAACTGAGATTGCACCACTGCACTCCAACCTGGGCAACAGGAGCAAAACTCTGTCTCAAAAACAAAAAAGTTGTTTTTAAAGACAGGATCTAACAGCTCTTAAATAGAAGTAACTATCTGGCATCAGCAAAACTCACATATACAAAGATTTAACTATCTAACAATAGCACAACTCAGATATACAAAGATACAATTTATCAGTCTAGATTTATGAGATTATTTAAAATTCTCGGCTGGGCTCTGTGTCTCATGCCTATAATCCCAGTACTCTGGGAGCTGAGGTGGGGGGATCACCTGAGGTTGGGAGTTTGAGACCAGCCTGAGCAACATGGAGAAACCCCATCTCTACTAAAAATACAAAAATTAGCTGGGCATGGTGGCACATGCTTTTAATTCCAGCTACCTGGGAGGCTGAGGCATGAGAACTGCTTGAAATCGGGAGGCGGAGGTTGCAGGAGCCAAGATCACGCCATTGTACTCCAGCCTGGACAACAAGAACAAAACTCCATCTCGAAAAAAATAAACAAATAAAATTCTCAACCAAAGTGAAAGCATTCAACATTCTCAACCAAGGCCTAAGTAAATTTCAGTGACAGAATATTTAAGAACCAGGTACAACATAAAATATAGTTATCTATGGGAGATCAGAAGGGAATTACCGTTTGCACAAAAATCAGTCTGCAGACACATAACAATGTGTACAGTTCCTCATAATTATTTAAACCTTACTTTGTTATAAAATGATTTAAGACACGATTTCCTCAATAAATGGGAAGAAAGCCAGGCAGGGTGACTTGCACCTGTAATCCCAGCACTTTGGGAGGCCGAGGCACCCAGATCACTTGAGGTCAGGAGTTCAAGAACAGCTTAGTCAACACAGTGAAACCCCGTCTCTACTAAAAATAGAAAAATTAGCTGGGCTTGGTAGTGGATACCTGTAATCCCAGCTACTCAGGAGGCTGAGGCAAGAGAATCAACTGATCCCGGGAATCATAGGTTTCAGTGAGCAGAGATTACACCACTGCACTCCAGCTTAGGCTACAGAATGAGACTCCGTCTCAAAAAATAAAAAACAAAAAAATAAATGGGAGCGATTCCAGCACTTTTCTCAATATAGTCTGGCTAAATGTAAAATGGTCACTTAAATTGAGCAGATGAGACTTCATTAAATCATGATAAAAATGAACAGTCAAGAAAATAACAATTGTATAGAAAGGAACTCTGGAAAAGTACATGAATAAAATTACATTTTGGTGGTTGTATCTTATTAATATTCTTTAACAACAAACAGGAACAGGTAAAACTTTGAGCTAAAAAAATGTCTTATTCATTTCTTCAACTTGCAAAGCAAATGACATCAGTTTGTCACCTTAGCTCTCTGTTTTAACGGTGGACCTACTGACATGCCCAAGTAAAGATCACACACTAATACAAAAAGATGTAACTGCAGCCAGAGGTGGTGGCATGCACCTATAGTCCCAGTGCTTTGGGAGACTGAAGTGTGAGGATCACCAGAACCCAGGAGTTTGAGGCTGCTATGAGCTACAATGGCGCCACTGCACTCCAGCCTGGATGACTAAGCAAATTCTGGCCTCTAAAATAAATAATAAAAAGATATAATTACCTTCAATTTACTTTATAAGACTTTGTGGTGAAAAAAAAAAACCAGTTTTAACTGTACTTTGAGATACCAACCAGATGGGCCACTCTCACAAACTGATCAAATTATCACTATGGTGGTTTTAAAAATAAGTTTTCAAATTATGACTTTTCCTTCATTGAAAACTGGATTAAGAAAGCAAACTCCCCAAATTATAATCTTGTCTTTGTCTAGTGGTCTGTTCCAGATCGACAAAACATAAAATTGGGCAATTATTCATGTTGTGAAAGGATCCACTGTACAAAAACAAAACTTAAAGCAAGTTTCCTTTACATTGTCAACTCCACCAGTACATTTAAAATGGGATTCCAGGCTGGGTGTGGTGGCTCACACCTGTAATACCAACATTTTGGGAGCTTGAGGCAAGATGACTGGTTGAGCCCAGAAGTTCAAGACCTGGGCAACACAGGGAGACCTCATCTCTACAAAAAACATTAAAAGATGAGCGAGGCACCGTGGTGTGTGCCTGCAGTCTTAGCTGCTGAGGAAGCTGCGGAAGATGGGGCAAGAGGATCACTTGAGCCAGGAGTTCAAGGCTTCAAGTGAGCTGTGACTGCACCACTGCACTCCAGCCTGGGCAGCGAGAGAAAGATCCCTGCCTCTAAAGAAAAAAAGAAAAAGCAAAGAAAGAAAAGAACCATACTGAGTTTCAGGAATAATTACCCTAAGATTTAAAAGATCTCTGTGGAAAAATCAAGTCACTAAGTCACACAAAGACAGTTATAGCTGGTGATAATTCAACATTTTTTTCTTTTGAGACAGTCTCGCTCTATCACCCAGGCTGAACTGCAGAGGCAAGATCATGGCTCACTGCAGCCTCACCCTGCCAGGCTCAAGTAATCCTCCTGCCTCAGCCTCCTCCATCTCTAGAACTTTAGGCACATGCCACCACACCAGGTCAATCTTTAAATTTTTTGTAGAGAAGGGTCTCACCATGGTGCCCGAGCTGGTCTCCAACTCCTGGGCGCAAGCAATCCTCCCACCTCAGCCTCTCGAAGTGCTGGGATTACAGGCATGAAGCCACCATGCCCAGCCAGCTGGGGAGGATAATTCATCTACTTTATATTACAATTAACAGTTAATTACAACCAAGAGTAAGTACCTAATGATCATTTTACCATTATATAATAAATTGTGACTTTACTAGAAAGATAAAGTTCTTTGACTAGGATAAATTGACCTCTTTCCATAAAATCTTTGGTTTTGGGCCAGGTGCAGTGGCTCATGCCTGTAATCCCAGCATTTTGGGAGGCCAAGGTGGGTGGATCACCTGAGGCTGGGAGTTCGAGACCAGCCTGACCAACATGGAGAAATCCGTCTCTACTAAACACACAAAATTAGCCAGGCATGGTGGGGCATGCCTTTAATCCCAGCTACTCAGGAAGCTGAGGCAGAAGAATCACTTGAATCAGAGAGACAGAGGTTGTGGTGAGCCGAGACTGCACCATTGCACTCTAGCCTGGGCAACAAGATCAAAACTCCATCTAAAAAAAAAAAATTGGTTTTGTTTGGGGCTACCCAAACACTTTTATTTAAATCAGCTTTTGTATGAAGTATACAGATGATACACAAAATAATCTAATATACTCTTGGGCAACCTGTTGAGACTGTGCCTCTGCAAATAAAATAGTTACCTGGGGGTGGGGGTTCATGCCTGTAGTCACAGCTACTGGGGAGACTGAGGCGGGAGGATTGCTTAAGCCCAGCATCAGAGGCTGGCAGTGAGCTAGGATTATGCCACTGCATTCCAACCTGGGCGGTAGGTTGGAATAATAATATTGAACCTGGGAGGTGGAGGCTACAGGTTCATTATTATTATTCCAACAATTCCATTATTATTACTCCATTATCATTATTATTTTATATATACATAATTTTAAGACAGGGTCTTGTTCTGTCTCAAATATATATAATTTATTTACTACTAATAAATAATAAAATATTATTATTACAACTTAACAGTCTTTAGCCAAGAAGTAAAAGCACAGCTGAAACTGTAACAGTCTGTTTACAGGCTATTTCCAAATGTAGG
This sequence comes from Saimiri boliviensis, assembly GCF_048565385.1. Taxonomy (NCBI): domain Eukaryota; kingdom Metazoa; phylum Chordata; class Mammalia; order Primates; family Cebidae; genus Saimiri; species Saimiri boliviensis. Next base: position 146,637,304 of record NC_133449.1, read on the forward strand.
TAGATAAAAACAATGCTAATAATATAGCTTTTAAAGAATTAATATGGCAATTATTTAACTGCAATCTCATAAATAAAATGTATTCTGATTTTCAGTGCTCAGGAATAGGAAAGTACTTCATAATTTCGCAGGAGGAAGATTTACTCCCCATATGTTAAAGATTATCAGTAAAAAGAGTCTTTGTATTTTTGCAACTGACCGGTTGCAACAGCACCCTTAATTGGTGTGGGGTTAGCAAAAAGTTTATGTGGTTGTTACAATCATTGTATAAAGAGCTGAGCAAACTAGAAGAAACCCAGGACCTTTGATTCCATAGCTTTGTAAATTCTTACCTCGAATATTAAAAATTTTTCTGTAACTGCATATGATTTGATTTTTATAGATCTTTATTTCATGCTTATCCATTACTATATAATAATAAGTGTGCTTAAGTAAAGCTGTAAGACTCAAAGGAAATTTTTAATCATAGATGTCTTTAGATAGCAAAATAGACAAGAAATTCTCTTTCGGTCTGGGGAAGGATCAGAGTATAGGCTGATTTATGGGTGACCACTTAGCCTAAGAGTGTGAATGAGTAGGTAGAAGCCAGTCTAATTTGTAGATACCAGTAGGCCGAAACTGGCCATGGTTAATTCAGATACTAGTCCAGCTGCAGATTTCAGGAAAACAGACCAAAAGCCTGAGTCAGGAGCTTTGAGACTGAGCAAGTAACAGGAAGCAAAGGAGGCTGATGATCATGGTCAGAAGACCATATCCCAGAAGCACCTTGTTGGAAATAGAGGTTGGAAATAGATGCTCAGTGCCGCAAAGAAGATTCAGCACTAAGACAAAGGATCTTTCAGCAATGCAGTTTTTACTTCCTGGACTGCAGGAAGGGTACTCTCACTAGCTATCTTGCCACCAGAGTACAAAGAACAAAGAAAAATGCACAAATTTATTCATTACGCATTTGGGGTTGTTCTTACTTGCGTGTCTGATCTCTGCTGGCTGGAGCCAGACCTCACAATCTAAACTAAAACCGGACTGACAACTTAAAACTTTTCTAAACAGGTAAAAGCAATGGAGAGCTGTGACATGCCTGTGAGCGTCCAACACAGATATCTTGGTTAAAGTACAAGGACATACAATGTACTACATGCCTGTAAGTATGGTGTGTTTAACAGCTACACAGGATAGGGCTTAACAAAGTTATTAGCACACTTATTCTTTAACAAGAAAGGAAACTTTAAAAAGGAACTCTTCTACTTCCCACACATTTGAAAAAAGCCTGGTGCAGCTATGTGGATGCAGTTAGCTGGTTCCTTGGTAGAAAGTCTTCTGTGTGTCTTTTTTTTTTGGTAGAGCCGGGTTCACCATGTTTCCTAGGCTGGTCTTGAACTCCCAGCCTCAAATGATCCATCACCTCAGCTCCTAAGGTGCTAGGATAACAGGTGTGAGCCACCATGCCCGGCCATAGAAAGTGTCCTGTCTTTAAGATTGTAGGCCTTTAATCAGTTTCCCCATGCTGAGGGGATAATAAAACGAGTTCTTCTTACAGAAGACACTAATCATTTGTGAAGAACATATGCTAAACAAAATAGAAAAATTGTAAATGCTAGACACACACTAACATAAGGAAAGCAGTAAAACCCTGAAACTGTAGGTAGCTAAGAATTTTAAATATTTGCATGTTTATCCACAGATGGTCTCCAACTTTCACAGTCTGATTTTCATATATTATGTACTTGTGTACCTAAGAGCCTTTTTGATGCTGATTTTATATTATGTGTTCACCAGCTGACAATCTTTTGAGCTACTGAGTGAAGGTAGTACTAGCTCACCAACATTTCACTTTTGGCAGTATCACCACTTTGATGCTTATCTGCGAAATGATTATTTTACTGGGTTTGGGGGACAATGGGGAAAATTAAAATTCAAGTGTTACTAGTATCAGCAAAAAGTAGCATCTCAATGTAACAGACTGCTTTCAGGTGTTAAGCCAGCTTTCCATGTACTCAATTATGAATAATGGATAATAAAATGAAAGTATGTGCACAAATGTTTGAACTATATTATTGAAGATTATACCAAAAAGGTTAAGTATAATTTAGGATTTTATAATATTTGTTAACTCGCTGAGCACCTGCTTTCCAACATTTGAGTCTGACTTTAACCTGCACGGCTTTCACCCATATTTCCATGGATATGCACTCATAAATTTCAAGACTTGAGAACCTTAAGACATTTTGAGAAAATGTGAAGAATCTCCAATTTTATTTTTGGCTTTAAAATTTTTTGTAACTTGTTTCTTACTCCCAAAAGTTGGGGAAAGTTTGCTATATTAACTATTTTTACCCTACAAGTTTCATGGTGGATTAGAATAGTCAGAAGAAAAAAGAAGGGCAGATAAATGTTTCAATCTATCTTCAAACATTTAATTATGGCCTACAATAAAATAAAATTTTAACCTAATTCTATTATCTACTTTGTCACAGACTGCAAATCTTCTTTTTACTTTTTACTTTTTCTGAGAGAGGGGATCTCGCTCTGTCACCAGGCTGGAATGCAGTTGCACAGACACAGCTACTGCATCCCAGAACTTCTGGGCTCAAGCAATCCTCCCACCTCAGCCTCCTGAGTAGCTGGGACTACAGGTGTGCCCCACTATGTTTGGCTCATTTAAAAATTTTTTTGGAACGAAGGGCTTCACTATGTTGCCCAGGCTGGTCATGAACTCCTGGCTTCAAGCAGTCTTACTACCACAGCCTTCTAAAGTACAAGGATTACAGGCATGAGCCACTTTGCCTGCCCTTTCACTTTTTAAACAAGGCATCTAAGTACATTTCCTTATTCCCTGCTTCACATGACTTTTACTATAAAAAATAATGCTTTCTACCCCCATCTTTAGGCTTTCTGCTGTTTAAAAAAATAACTTATCTGGGCATGGCGGTGCGCAGCTGTAGTCTAAGCTACTCAAGAGGCTAAGAGCAGGAGGATCATTTGAGTCCAGGAGTTAAAGGCTGTAACAAGCTAGGATCACACCACTGCACTTCAGCCTAGGTGACAGAACAAGATTCTATCTCTAGAAAAGGGGGGGAGGGGCAATGTTGGGGTCACAAATAGAGTTAAATAAAAATATGACTCTTCCTAATCCTCTGTCCTTCTTAGGCCAGGCTCTCTCCTCCTTAAAACCTCTCTCATCTTCATTTTATATATAGTGAAATATCCAGATAGTCTTGGATCTCTTCTTCCTCACTAATTTAAGACATCCCTAGAACTTAATTCTTCACCTGCTTTTTTTGCATTACTCATTCCCACAGAGATTACATCTTCGTATCATGTCTCTATTGATGAAGACTTCATTTTTCATCTCAGCCTTTGACATACAGATTTTCAGTTTCTTGGTGTATTCACTTTGTCCACTGTCACCTAGAATGTAACATGCCTAAAACATAATCTTTTTTTTGAATTTATTATTCGAAAAAAAAACACTGGAAAATTTAGATTTATGGCAAGATTGAAAAAGTACATAGAGTTCCTGTAAGCCTTCTCCTTTTCCCCTGTTGTTAAGAGCTTACTTTACATGGTGCAATCTCACAACTAAAGAACCAACGATAGCACACATTTTATTCAGTTTGTACTAGCTATTTTACCAGGCATGACGGTTAATTTTTCATGTCAACTTGACTGGGCCACAGGCATTTGGCCAAACATTGTGCTGGGTGTGTCTACAGTGCTGTTTTTGGATGAAATTAGCATTTGGATGGGTAGACTAGCAAAGCAGACTGTCCTTCCCAACGTGGGTGGGTCCCATCCCAACAGCTGAAGGCCTAAATAGAACAAAGAGGCTGAATCTCCCCCAGGATTCAAGACTCCAAGAAAGAGGGAATTTCCTAACTGCTTTGAATTGGGACCTCAGTTTGTGTGGGTTTTTTTGAGATGGAGTCTCACTGTGTCACCCAGGCTGCAGTGCAATGGCAGGATCTCAGCTCACTGCAACCTCTGCCTCCTGGATTCAAGCAATTCTCCTACCTCAGCCTCCTTAGTAGCTGGGATTACAGGCACCCACCATCGAGCCCAGCTAATTTTTGAAGAGATGAGTTTCACCATGTTGGCCAGGCTGGTCTTGAACTCCAGACCTCTGGTGATCCGCCCACCTTGGCCTCCCAAAGTACTGGGATTATAGGCATGAACCACTGTGCCCAGCCAGGGACCTCAGTTTTTTTCCTACCTTTAAACTTGAACTGAAACACTGGGTCTTGAGCCTGCCAACATTTGGACTAGAACCACACCATCAACTCTTCTGACTCTCCAGCCTGCTGACTGCAGATATTGGGACCCATCAGCCCCATAACAGCATAAGCCAATTCCTTATAATAAACTGCTATCTCTATAGAGATATTATACATCTATTAAATTAAGTTTAGCCTAGACATGGTAGCTCATGCCTATAATCCACTTGAGCTCAAGAGTTCCAAATTAAGCCGGGTGCGGTGGCTCAAGCCTGTAATCCCAGCACTTTGGGAGGCTGAGGCGGGCGGATCACGAGGTCGAGAGATCGAGACCATCCTGGTCAACATGGTGAAACCCCATCTCTACTAAAGATACAAAAAATTAGCTGGGCATGGTGGCACGTGCCTGTAATCCCAGCTACTCAGGAGGCTGAGGCAGGAGAATTGCCTGAGCCCAGGAGGCAGAGGTTGCGGTGAGCCGAGATCGCGCCATTGCACTCCAGCCTGGGTAACAAGAGCGAAACTCCGTCTCAAAAAAAAAAAAAAAAAAAAAAAAAGAGTTCCAAATTAGCTGGGGCAATATGGTGAGACCTGGTCTCTATTTAAAACAGAAAAAAAAAAAAAAAAAAAAAAAATTAGGTTTAGCCTAAAGCTGCCTCCTTACATATTTTAAGTTGGGCCTAACAGTTTCTCAGTACACAGAGAAATGTAACCTAACCAGATGTGTACACTGCAACCTACTCCTGTATCAAGCAGACAAGTCTAAATCAATCACAGTAGCTACACTTCAACCACTCAGACTAACTGCTTAACCTATGTTCAGGTAAGGCAAACGCCACCACGCTAGAACCAATCCAGCTGTTTCTGAACCTCATTTTCATTTTCTGTGTCACTTTCCTTTTTTCTGTCCATAAATCCTTCTGACTATGTGGCAGCATGAGTTGCTCCGAACCTATTCTGGCTCATGGGGTGACTGACTGATGCATTATTTGCTCAATTAAACAGGTAAGTTTAATGTGTCCAAAGTTTTCTTTTAACAGATGGTGTCAGAAGTGGGATTTGAAGCAGAGCTTCCAGAGACTCCCAGGAGTACCAAGTGACTAAGCAAGGGACACACAAGGCCCACTGTGCCCACTACTCTCATGCAGCAACTGCGAATAGCGGGTAAGTTTTCTCTTGGAAAACTCCAAGGATTTGGATTTTGGGTTATACAAGTTTGAGCAAATTTTTTTATCTGAACTGATTTCAGAAATTGTGACAGAAACTGGACTGGGCTGAGGATGGGATTGGCTCTGGTAATTAACTGGCTTGGATCCAGTTAGGAGCTTCCGATGTTTGACTGGGAAGACAGAAACTGGCCATAAATGGCAATGCTCCAAGGAGTATGAACTATGGCTTTAAAAAATGTGCAGGGTTTTTTTGTTGTTGTTCTATCCCCTTTGCTTCTTTTGGTAGGAAATACCTGTAGTCACTGGTTAAGTTGATCAAGGAAAAATGTGAGCCGAAGCCAAGATTCAATGTAAACATAAGATCCTTAACTTCTTTCTCTCTCTCTCTCCCCACCCCTCACACCCCTCTTTCTTTCTTTGATGGAGTTTCACTCTTATTGCTCAGGCTGAAGTGCAATGGTGCGACCTCAGCTCACTGCAACCTCTGCCGCCCGGGTTCAAGTGATTCTCCTGCCTCAACCACCTGAGAAGCTGGGATTACAGGAGCCTGCCACCATGCCCAGCTAACTTTTTGTTTTTTAGTAAAAACGGGTTCTCGCCGTATTGGCCAGGCTGGTCTCAAACTCCTGACCTCAGGTGACCCACCCGCCTCGGCCTCCCAAAGTGTTGGGATTATAGGAGTGAGCCACCACGCCTGGCCAAGATCCTTAATTTCTGAAGAACTGAGTACTCTACCTTTCAGTTCTGCCTACCTATAAATGTATGAAGCATTAGGCCCCAAAAGCAACAAATGCTTACAGAAATGATGAAATCTTACTAAAGGTAATTTAAAATTACAGTGGAACAATCCAAATTAACAACACTGCACTTTAAATACTGAATTTTATTTTATTTTATTTTATTTATTTATTTTTTTTTTTTGAGACGGAGTTTCGCTCTTGTTACCCAGGCTGGAGTGCAATGGCGCGATCTCGGCTCACCGCAACCTCCGCCTCCTGGGCTCAGGCAATTCTCCTGCCTCAGCCTCCTGAGTAGCTGGGATTACAGGCACGTGCCACCATGCCCAGCTAATTTTTTTTTGTATTTTTTTAATAGAGACGGGGTTTCACCATGTTGACCAGGATGGTCTTGATCTCTTGACCTCGTGATCCACCCGCCTCGGCCTCCCAAAGTGCTGGGATTACAGGCTTGAGCCACCGCGCCCGGCCTAAATACTGAATTTTAAAATAAGGATTCCCAAATTAGGCTTACCTAGGTACTCATGTACAGGAGCTTCTAAAAAGATTCAATATTTTTATCACCTTTTTTTTTTTTTTTTTGAACAGAGAGTCTTGCTCTGCTGCCCAGTCTGGAGTGCAGTGGCACAATCTCGGCTCATTGCAACCTCCACCTCCTGGCTTCAAGCAATTCTCCTGCCTCAGCCTCCTGAGTAGCTGAGATTACAGTCGCCTATCAGCACACCCAGCTAATTTTTCTATTTTAGTAGAGACAGGGTTTCACCATGTTGGTCAGGCTGGTCTCAAACTCCTGGCCTCAAATGATCTGTCTGCCTCGACCTCCCAAAATGTTGAGCTTACAGGTGTGAGCCACCATGCCTGGCCCTAAAAACTCTTTATAGAAGGCACAGCTTACTTGTAAGAAAAATTAAACCTGAGCTGGGCATGATGGCTCAGGTCTGTAATCCCAGCTACTTCGAGGCTGAGGCAGGAGGATCTCTGGAAGCCAGGAATTTGAGACCAACCTGGGCAACAAGACAGGACAAGACAGGCCAGGACAGGGAGAAAGGAAGGAGAGAATGAAGGAAGGAGAGAAGCAATTCTGTATAGAGAATATGTAAAGAAAGTAAGATATATTTTTGTAAGGAAAGCTATAAAGGCATAAAAATATGTGTGTGTTTGCTAAGAAAAAACTGTTTAGAAATTATTTAAAGGTTATTTCAAATTGATTGAATTTTTAGAAGAGATAACATTCTGTCACCATGTGGTCCTGCAGAGTCCTGCTTGGTCACATGACAGCATCTGGGGGTCCCCAGTTGGAGGGATGGGGCAGGCTCTGGGCCAACAGGCAGTAAAGCAGGATCCTGCAGCAGCCAGCACCTTCCTTCTGCTGGTGCCAGAGCTGGGCATGGGGGGCAGCATGCCTGTGAGGAGCTGGAGAAGGCTGAGGTCCCCGCCCTCAACACTGGCAGCCAGGCCTGTATCCTCACATTCTTCATGGCTGTAATCAAATTTTCTTGTCAATTATGTCTTTAACCCTGATCATTTTAAGTTGTTTTCACAGTTAATTGCTTAATACTGATGCATTTTCTGAAAGCTCTTCACAAGCAAGTAAAATCCTAGAGCAGTATGTCTTCAAGAAAGTTCATGGAAAGGATCCTAATAAGCAGTACTGAATACAGGTTTCTGATAACTTTAGGCTCATCTAATTTGGAATGGGTAAGAATTTCCAAAACTTTAATAAAGAGACTGGTTTATAAAACTGCTAATCCAAGCAGGACAAAAATTAACTTAATACCAAGAAAATACTCTGCCAGATTTTTAAGCTAAATCAGCCAGTACTAAAACTGTTAAGATATGCAATTTGAATGAACTCCATGTTCCAAGTCAAATTACCTATGATAACCCATTTTATGAAGAGTGCTATGTACCTGAATTGGAGAAACAAAATTGGTATTTAAAAGGCTATAAATCCAATGTTAAGCTTGGATTCACAGAGAGCCTGCACAGCCACCTGGTCATTCCTGGGTCCGTAAAGCTTCCATTACTAAAAGCTCTGCACTCCATGACTTGTCATGGAAAAGAGAAAATGATCCAAATAGAAAACATATATATTGGCATGGTGATTGCTCTAAGTTGCTAAAAATAGTTTACCACCAATGTTTGGTTTATCAAACCTATAACACCTGGGAAGATAATTAAAACTTCAGGTATCTGATGGGCCATTTGAACATTCATAGAGGAATTTCATTCAACTGTCATTTTCAACACATGTTTTCTGGTAAAAGCTTTCCCATGAAAGAAGGCTGATGCTATAACAGTAGGTAAAAGGTTGTCAGAAAATCTGTTTCCCTCATGGGGTATTCCTGGAGAAATCCCCAGTGATAATGGTACTTGTCTCACTGGAGAAGTTGTAAAACAGTTAAGTAAGGTATTACAGACACAATAGCTTTAGGCAAAGCTAACTGAATTGACTGGTTGCCCTGGTCAAAGGTATAGTGGATTGATAACATCACATCTACTTCCAGTAGACAATATAAGTTGATATGTTACTGATTTTAACTTTTGTTTAAAAAAGAAAATCTAAGTTGAGTCATTATGAAATAGTAACTGGAAGGCCTATGCTGCTAATAATAGAACCTCATGTATCTTCCTCTCCTCAACTCTGAAATGAATAAATGTGGCAAGTCTTCAACACATTATATGAAAAAGCATTTCCACCAGCTAAAGGAAGCTTTTCTTTTTGATTTTTATTTTTTTGTAGACAGTCTTGATCCATCACCCAAGCTGCAGAGCAGTGGGGTGACCTCAGCTCTCTGCAACCTCCACCTCCTGGCTCAAGCCATTCTTGTGCCTCAGCCTCTCAAGTGGCTGGAATTACAGGCACGTGCCACCATGCCCGGCTTAATTTTTGTACTGTTAGTAGAGATGGGGTTTTACCATGTTGGTCAGGCTGGTCTCGACCTCCTGGCTTCCAGAGATCTGACCTCAAGTGATCTGCCCACCCTGGCCTCCCAAATCACAGGGATTACAGGCGTGAGCTACCGCACTGGCTAAAGGAAGTTTTTCATGATCCTCCCACTGAGGACAATCAAATCCTTCACAATCTAGAACAGGTGTCCCGAAACTTTTTACACAGGGGGCCAGTTCACTGTCCCTCAGACCACTGGAGGGCCACCACATACTGTGCTCCTCTCACTGACCAATGAAAGAGGTGTCCCTTCCTGAAGTGCGGCAGGGAGTGGGATAAATGGCCTCAGGGGGCCACACGCGGCCTGTGGGTCGTAGTTTGGGGACGCCTGATCTAGAACCTGGAGGTTGGTTCTACTGGAAACAAAATCAGGAAAAGACTGTCCTTGTTATCCACAATGAAGCAAAACTTTGGGGCCTTGAACACTGGGTCAATTGATACCACAAGGCAGAAGGGCCCCTCCAGACCCTTGGAATTGTCCACCCATTGGAAACTTTAAGGTAAAGATAACCAGGAAAGGTTTTCCCCAGAAGCAGACAGCACCTTAGACATAGATAGCATTCCCAAGAGCATGGACAAAGAATTCTCTGCCATCATGAGACTCTTAACTCTCGATGTTTCCCTTGTTTATGCCTCCATGAACAACAGAAAAAGGGTCTTGTGGTGCACCATGGGGCACACTTTTATTTGTGGAAAGTTTTACCCCCAACCTTATCCATAGGCAGGATCATGTCTTAATGGATCAAAGATGCAAGTCCAATGTGGGCTAGGAATTTTAATGGTTCTGTCAGAAACAGAATACTGGCTCACTCCTCTTAACCTATGTCAGAGACTACAAAGAACGCTGCTAGGAAGCCCTTATCATTCTGGATGGTCATCATTGTTAGGTCACGTATTCCATAGTTTGGAGTAAATGATGCAGTCCTACATCATTTACTCCATTATGAGAAAAAAAAAAAAAAAAACCTACAAATTTGTCCCTCATGGGCTGGGTGCAGTGGCTCATGCCTGTAATCCAAGCATTTTGGGAGGCTGAGGTGGGTGAATCACTTGAGGTCAGGAGTTCAAGACCAGCCTGGTCAACATGGAGAAACCCCATCTCTAGAAAAAATACAAAAATTAGCCAAGCATGGTGGCATGCACCTGTAGTCCCAGCTACTCGGGAGGCTGAGGCAGGAGAATTGCCTCAACTGGAAGGCAGAGGTTGCAGTGAGTGGAGATAGTGCCACTACTGCACTCCAGCCTGGGCGACAGAGTGTGACCCTGTCTCAAAAAAAAGGAAATTTGTTCCTCATGATATGCTCTATAGCAGATTCTACTGCAAAGGCTATGGTTACCAAACAGTAACCTGCTTTAAATTCTCTTGCTAAAGGTCTACTGGATAATGGAATGGCTCAAGGCTCCCTACTGGCTAATCAGGCAAGTATCTGAGCAGTTGCTCGCGCTTTAATTTTTTTTTTCTTTGAGAGAGGGTCTCACTCTGTCACCCAGACCGAAGTGCAGTAGCTCAATCATGGCTCATTTAGCCTCAACCTCCTGGGTGCAAGTGATCTTCCCACCTCAGTGTCCGGAGTAGCTGGGACTACCAGCACATACCACTAGGCCCAGCTAATTTTTGTATTTTCTCTAGAGACAGGGTCTTACTATGTTGCCGAGGCTGGTCTTGAACTCCTGGCCTCAGGTGGTCCTCCTGCTTTGGCCTCCCAAAATTCTGGGATTACAGGTGTGGGCCACCACAGCAGGCCTTGCTGATACTTCTTGTTGCACGTGGATGAACATATTGTATATTACAGAGATTCAGCTGCAGGGGATTAATGAACTGGCTGCTTGGTTGAAACCAGCAGACTGTTTATCTTGCTCGTTCTTGATCGATTTGATTTAGCTGGTTTGGTTCATGTGAACTCTGGCCAAGGAGCACACTCCAAACTATTGGTATTATTCTCCTAACAGTCTAATAGTCTTCCTGGTGCACTGTATTCTCTCAGAAGTTATAAACGTTTGCATGTATTCTCTCAGAAGTTATAAACATTTGCATGCAGCCATCTATATAAAGTCAATTGGTCTCTCTTCAACAGAAATGATCAACACTCAAAGACAGGGGTGATCATGAGGACACCAAAACCTATGAATAGAGTGCTGGGACTGGAAACTCGAAAGGATGGTAACTGAGTAGCACTAAAGTCCTAAGTTTTGTAACACTCACATCTAAGTGAGAACATTGACCAGAAAGGTGAAGCCCTACAGAAAACTAACCTAAAGTCTCCACCTCACAAAACCCAGTTTGTTGCTTCCCAGTGGGGTTTAAGACCAAGTGAGTACATTTATGATAGTGACACAGTCATATCCATGCTAAAGTTTTGTCAGCCTCTCACACTGACAAACAATACAAAATTCAGGCCAGGTGCGGTGGCTCATGCCTGTAACCCCAACACTTTAGGAGGCTGAGACAGGCAAATCATTGGCGGTCAGGAGTTCAAGACCAACTTGGTCAACATGGTGAAACCCCATCTCTACTAAAAATACAGAAATTAGCCAGGTGTGGTGGTGCATGCCTGTAATTGCCAATACTTGGGAGGCTGAGGCAGGAGAATCACTTGAACTGGGGTAAGGGTAGGGGCAACAGGTGCAGTGACCCAAGATTTCATGACTGCACTCCAGCCTAGGCGACGGAGCCAAACTCCATCTCAAAAACAACAACAACAACAACAACAACAACAAAAATCTGAAGGTTGATTAAAGTGGGGAATCGTAAAGTTTAGCCTAAAGCCACCTTCTTTCTTATTTTAAGTTTGGGCCTAAAGATTTCTTAGTACACAGGGAACTATGACCTGACTAGAAGAGGAAACAAACTGCAACTTACTCCTGTAACAAGTAGCTGAGTCCCAGCCAATCACAGCAGCCACACTTCAACCACTGGCAGATGGCCAACTGCTTAAACTGTGTTTCAGATAAAGACAAGGCCCAGCTGCAACCAATCCAGCTGTTTCTGTACCTCACTTCCATTTTCTGTATGTCACTTTCTTTTTTCTGTCTATAAATCCTCTCCAACCATACAGCAGCACCAGAGTAGTTCTCAATCTATTCTGGTTCGAGAGGCTGCCTGATTCACAAATCATTCTCTGCACAGTTAAATTCTGTTAAATTTGTCTGAAGTTTTTCTTTTAATAAATCTTATTGATTCTATTTCTCTGGAGAATACTAGCTAATACACTAGGTAAAACAGTAGGTATCTAATCCAGAATTTTTCCCCATGTAAAAAGCTTGGTTTAGGTTTGGTTTTGTTTAAAGCAGTGTTTTCTAATGTCCCTTCTTTGTTTCAGGATCCCATCCAGGATTTAGTCACCATGCCTCCTTAGCCTCCTTGTTCTGATGATTTTGACAGTTTTGAGGAAGCCCTGTCAGGTATTTTGTAGAAGGTCCCTCAATTTGGGTTTGTGTGACGTTTTCCTCATGGGTTATAGGCTTTTTGGAGGAAGACCACATAGGCAAAGTGCCATTTTAAACACATCATATCAAGGGCATACATGCTACAAGTATGACCTCACTGATAACATTCACCTTGATCACTTGGCCAAGGTTTCTTCACTGTAAAATGATTCCCCCTCCACCCTTCCATAGGCTACTCTTTGGAAGTAATTCACCAAGCTCAGCACATTCAAGAAAGAAATGCAGTTCCACCTCCTGGACAGGGAAATTATCTACATAAATTATTTGTGATTCTTCTCTACAGGAGATTTGTCTCTTCTTCCTGTTTATTTATTTAACATAATTTATTTTTGTCCACAAGCCAGTTCTCTTTCTACCATGGCTTCACCTTTCCCTCAGGGAGCAATCCCCACATACCCAATGAAACTTTTGGTTTATCTTTGATTTTTCTCCTGTATGTCCCATACTTTAATCCTTTAAGAGCTCTCCATTGTCATCTTTCTTTCGTGTTGTTTAGATTTAATCTCTCTCTTTTCCTTCTGTCATAATTTTAATCCAGACCACCATCTTCATTCTCTAAATGAGTTAAATAACCTCTGAGCAGGTTTCTTTGTTTCCCCCTCCATGCCTATTCTGTTGTAATTTGCCTTTCATATCCTACAGTCATTAGATTATTATTCTAATACTTTCAAAAGTGTAATTTTAGTAGCATTACAGAGACAAAACTATTCCCAACCCTAGAACTCAGAAAGGAAAAAAGTGCGTAATAGATATTTGATGGGAGGCAGAAGATACAACAAATCTTTTCCCACCACAAATTATTCTCCATACTAGGAAAATAATAATACCCTGCAGAAAACCTTAAATAAACAACAGAAATATTTAAACATTAATTATTTTAAACCTGACACATATTGCTAAGATGTGAATGGAAAGTATATATAGTCATGGAAAGAATACAGGTATCAGAGGAGAAAATGTTTAAGATGTTGCAAAACTGTAACTAGGAAGCTAAGAAAAAGAAAATTGTCTTTACCCAGAAAAAGAATCTAAGGAAACTTTTAAAGCCACTTGGTCTCCTTAAATCTGGTGTTTTTGAATTGCCTACAGGAGAAAATCTTGAATAAAATTACATGATTACGTGTGTGTGTGTCTGTGTGTGTGTGTGTGTGTGTGTCTGTGTGTGTGTGTGTCGTGTGAGGTGTGTGTGGGGGCAGGAAGAGAGAGAGAGGAGTTAGCTGTTTCTTTTGTTTTGCTGGTGGGAGGAACAGAGTAAGTTCAATTACCAATGTTATAACACTTCCCTTAGCTCTAGCCTGGCTCACAGTAGTTTCACTGAAATTTGCAATGCCAGCTCTTTAGAATTTGAAATGAAAAATTGACAGGTATCTCTTTTTTCTAATGACAGAAGCAAATACAAAGCACTAGGGTTTCCTAGGACACAGAACTGTTCTTCATTTGGGTCACATCAGAAGTAAAACCTCCAAAGATAAAATCCACTGCTTCCTGTGCTGAAACCTTACTATATATGGTATACTTTCACTGGCTGCTTCTCCAGCCTCCTGGCTTTCTTTTGGGAATTCACCCCACTCTGTCAATCTCAGTCTTAGAGCTCCAGGTAGGGCCTCATTCCTGACAGAGATAGTGCAAATGAGTCCAAATAATCCAAGACTATGCACATAACATTCTTAACCAGCTCAGGGACTCAGACAATGACAAACAATACAACATTTGCAATAATGCTGGAGGAAGAGGAATAAAAGCTACTTTGGCCACCTTGCCACAATGTGGAGACTGTGAAGGAGGCCAGCCCAGAAGCAGATGGTAAAAAAGAAACCAGTCCTGCTAAGATGCCAAGTACCAATACCTATCTAAGCCTAAAGCCTGCGCTAAACCTTGTCTTTACAGTTATATGAGGCAAATTCTCTTTTTAGAGTTTGAAAGGACTTCATGTTACTACAGAAGAATCATAACTCCTAACTGATACAGTGAGGAACATGAACTTTTTACGTAACTCTTGATAAAGCAGAGAGAAGTATCATAGAGATTTTACTCCTTTTTTTTTTTTTCCCTGAGACAAGACTCGCTCTGTCACCCAGGCTGGACAGAGGTGGTGCCATCTCGGCTCACTGCAACCTCCACCTCCTGGGTTTAAGTGATTCTTCTGCCTCAGCCTCCTGAGTAGCTGGGATTACAGGCACACGCCACCATGCCTGGCTAATTTTTATGATTTTAGTAGAGATGTGGGTTTCAGCATATTGGCCAGGCTGGTCTAGAACTCCTGACCTCACATGATCCGCCCACCTCGGCCTCCCAAATGGCTGGGATTACAGGAATGAGCCACTGCGCCCAGCCTGTACATATATTTTCTATTTGAAAAGTGCTTAAAAAATAGTATCCTAAATCAGGTGCACATGCAAAGTAACAGGGAAGCTTAAAAATAAATGTAGTTATCCACTTCTTGAAATGGTTATTTGAAATAGCCCTCTAACTATAAACAACTAAAAATGTTGGAAGATAAAACTCTTCTTAAAAGCAACAAAGAGCCAAAAATACTGTAAAATACTCCTAAGCCAGAGCTGAAGGAAAAGGGGGTACATACCCAGGAACATAGGAGAGCTCAAAAGCTCACTTTTTTTTTTTTTTTTTTTTTTTTGAGACGGAGTTTTGCTCTTGTTACCCAGGCTGGAGTGCAATGGCGCGATCTCGGCTCACCGCAACCTCCGCCTCCTGGGTTCAAGCAATTCTCCTGCCTCAGCCTCCTGAGGAGCTGGGATTACAGGCATGCGCCACCATGCCCAGCTAAGTTTTGTATTTTTTTTTAGTAGAGACGGGGTTTCACTATGTTGACCAGGATGGTCTCGATCTCTTGACCTTGTGATCCACCCGCCTCGGCCTCCCAAAGTGCTGGGATTACAGGCTTGAGCCACCGCGCCCTTGCCTTCAAGGTACTTGCTAAAAATGGGGGAAACCCTCCTTTTTAGCAAAAATCTTTTCCTACCTTGGGCAGAAACCAAGCCTAAGACCTGCCCAAGGTAGGAAATCTACTGACACAGTCCTCACTTTAAGCTGGCATCTCAAAAGGCTACACTCTTTAGGCAAGGGTGAACCAGAAGTAAACCAGCCTTTCCACAGATCTGAGCAGATTTGTACTTGTGTGGGTGTTTCAGAAAACCTCAAACTGTGAGAATGATGTAAGATGGTCTTAGAAGGGAGTGGTCAGAACTCCCTAGCAGAAGCAAATAAAAATCCTTTCTGAAACCAGACACCATAAATAAGAATCAGCAGAAAGGCAAAGAAATCTTAATAGACATTTAAACACAGTACACCCAAGTATTTATTCTGTTTCCCTGTGTTCGGAGGTATATATACCTGAACTGAATAATGTCCAGCTGCTTATCAACTGCCATTAACAAACCTGGAACCTATTAACCTCATAAATACTGCTTCTAGATTTCAAATTCATCCCTAACAGAGTCTAGCTTATCATTATTTCTGGTTCTTCTATTTGCACTTGCATCATCAAAATTAAACAGTGCCAGGCCCAGTAGCTCACAGCACTTTGGGAAGTACTGTAATCCCAGCACTTTGGGAAGCCGAGGTGGGAGGATCAACTGACGTCAGAAGTTCAAGACCAGCCTGGTCAACATGGCAAAACCCTGTCTCTACTAAAAAATACAAAAAAATTAGCCGGACATGGTGGGGCCCACCTGTAATCCCAGGTACTTGGGAAGCCGAGGCAGGAGAATGCTTGAACCTGGGGGACGGAGGTTGTAGTGAGCCAAGAGCATGCCACTGTACTCTAGCCTGGGCAACAGCGAGATTCTATCTCAAAAAAAAAAAAAAAGCAGTGAATTTGGCAGGGCACAGCGGCTCAAGCCTGTAATCCCAGCACTTTGGGAGGCTGAGGGCAGTAGATTACTTGAGCCCAGGAGTTTGAGACCAGTCTGGGCAACACAGCAGATCCTGCCTCAAAAAAACAAAAACAGAAACAAAAACAAAAACAAAAACACCTGCAATAGTTTTGAAATTTTTGTTGGCTCTGAGATCTGCCTGGCCAACAAGGTGAAACCCCGTCTCTACTAAAAGTACAAAAATTAGCTGGGCATAGTGGTGGGCATCTGTAGTCCCAGCTACTTGGGAGGCTGAGGCAGGAGAATCTCTTGAACCTGAGAGGTGGAGGCTGCAGTGAGCCAAGACTCGCCATTGCACTCCAGTCTGGGCGACAGAGCGAGACTCTGTCTCAGAAACAAAAAAAGGAAAATTTTGATGGCTCATAATTTTATTGAAAAGAGAACTGTTTTCTGCTCCATAATTACAAAATATTTTCATTTTTGTATTAATAAAAATCAAAATAATAAATCCAATGAATATTTTCACTTCTACATCACTTATTTCCTATTTGTCTAGCTGTCTAATAATCTTGGTGCAAAAACATCCTAAAACCACCAGCTATTTGTCTCTCTACTGGTACCAGCAAACTAGCAGCTATTTGTCTCTTTACATTTATCTTTTAATTCACATAATAATTGTGAAGCATTTCCTTGCCTCAGAAAATCTTAAAAGAAGCCACAGGAATAAACTGCTCAATAGCAAAAATGAAAGCCAAAAAACAACGGAATTAAAAAAACTTCCAAACTAAAATTTTATATTGTGATAGATTTTTTCAAGGCCACAAATCCTGCCTGCCCCTCTTTCTGAAAGCATAGCCCTTCGAATGTGACATTACTGCTCATGCCATCAAGAGATGGAGTCAGGCCAGGCACAACGGCTTACATCTATAATCCCAACACTTTGGGAAGCCAAGGCAGGAGCATGACTTGAGATCAGGAGCTCAAAACCAGCTTGGTCAACATAGTGGGACCCTGTCTTTATAGAAAATCAGCCAGGTGTGGTGGAATACACCTATAGACACAAGTACTTGGGAGGCTGAAGTGGGAGGATGGTTTGAGCCCAGGAGTTTGAGGCTGCAGTGAGCTATGACCATACCACTGCACTCCAGCTTGGGTGACAGTGTAAGACCCTGTCCTCCTACCCCCTTCAGCTCTCCAAAAAAGAGATGGATTATAATTCCTTCACTCTTTGTGGGGGAGAGTTTTTTGTGGGAATTCACTGAGAGTGGTGGCAAAAATATTTAGAGGAAAATATTACAGAAAGTTATAAAATATAGTCTCAAATCCTTTTGGAAGGCCTAACGGTTTTTTCTATAGTTCTTGGTTGAAGGTAGCCAGCGTCTCTTTGCAGGAGCCAGAGAGGCCCAGATACAAAGGAATGTGAGTAGTTTACCTAGCTAGCTTGTTCAACTCATGTGGTCTTAAAACTGAACTTTGAGCCGGAAGGCCCTCTCGGGGCGGGGTGGCAGGGAGTCAATCAGGGGGATTACCCTCTAATGGTGTTTGCTTTGGGCATCAGAACCTTCCTTTAATCTTTCTCTACAAGTATGTTGACTCAGAGCTTCTGTTATTAAATCTATACTGAATAAATGGGGAGAGGGTGATCTAGTCAGTGTTGTCTAGCTACAATCTCTCTCTGTGAGTGGCTCATGGCCCTTTGGCCCATTTGCTCACTGTATTCTGTGTGTGAGTGAATTTATTCATCCGTCGTTCAGCTGGGGTCTGTGGGATGGACCCCAGTATTTTTGTTGTTGTTGTTTAAACATACCTCACTTGGAACTTTTACCCTTTTGAATCTGGGCTTGGCCACCTGACTTGCTTTGGTCAATGAAACATAAGCAAATCTAACAGTAGAGGACTTGTGCACTGGAGCTTGTCCTTTCCATATTGATTATTGAACCCAGCCATGTGAAGGAATGAGATAGCAAGCTAGATGGTGAGACACGGAGCCCAGTTGCTTTTTTCACCCCAGCAAACTACCAGACATGTAAGTGAGGCCATCTGGGTCTGTCCAGCCCACAGCTGACCTGCCAAGTGACTACAGATAGATGAATGAACCCAGCTATAACCATGCAGACCAGAGAGACAAGGGATCCCATTCAGTCCTGCCCAAAAATCTGACCCACAGATTCAGGGGCAAATAAGCGGTTGTTGTTTTTGAGTCATTAAGTTTGGGACCGGGTACAGTGGCTCACGCCAGTAATCCCAGTGTTTTGGGCAGCTGAAGTAGTAAGATCAATTGAGTCCAGGAGTTAGACACCAGACTGGGCAACATTCGGAGACCCTGTCTTTACAAATAATAGTAATAAAATTAGCCAGGCACAGTGGTGTACACCTGCAGTCGCAGCTATTTGGAAGGCTGAGGTGGGACAGCCTAAGCCCAGAAGGTCAAGGTGTGACTGCACCACTGCACTGCAGCCTAGGCGACAGAGAGATCCTGTCTCAAAAAATATAATAATAATTTAAAAAATACTAAAAAGATTAGAAAATAAAGTGAAAGTAAATAAAAATAAAAAAGAGGTTTGGGGTGGTGTGTTCCCAGCCTGTGATACTATGGAATAGCTTTTTGGTCTTTGTGCCTGTTTCCTGATACATAGGTCTAACTAAAAGCCTTGGAGAGACTCTGGAGTGTCTTCTGTATGCTAATGAATGAATCATGTCTGGGGGCCCTTAAGGAGCTAATTTAGGATGGGTCTGGTTACTGGAAAAACCAAGGCATGACTGGAGGGTTGGGACTTTCAGGCCTACCCACACCCTCCAGGGAGGGGTAAGGGGCTGAAGGTTAAGTTGATCACCAAAGGCCAGTGATGTAATCAATCATGCCTAAGTAATGAAGACTCCATACAAACCCCAAAGGACAGGGTTCTGAGGGCTTCCAGATAATAGACACAGGTTCCTACAGAGTGGTCTGCCCAGAGAGGGCATGGAAGCTCCTTGCCCCTTCTCCCATACCCGACCCTATACACCTCTTCCATCTGGCTGTTCTTCTGTGTCCTTCATAATATTCCTTAAAATAAATGGGTATGTGTAAATAAAAGTGTTTCCTTGAGTTCTGTGACCTGCTCCAGCAAATTCACTGAACCCAAGGATGGTGGGCGGGGAGGAGGGGGGTGGTGGTCATGGGAAGCCCAACTTACAGCAAGTTGGTCGAAAGCACTGGTCAAACCTGTGTTTGGAACTGGTATCTGAAGTGAGGGGCTGTCTTATGGGACTGAGCTCTCAAGCTGTTTGGATCTGATGCTATTTCCACATGTATACAGTGTCAAGGATTGAATGAATTAGAGGACACCCACCTGGTATACACTGCAGAATTATCTGCAGAATTGGTTGTTGGGGGGAAAAATCCATATCTCTGGTGGCAGAAGTGTTGAGTGACTATCGAGAGTAGATAGTAAGAAAAACTCTGGTTTTTCACATATCCTCAGACCCAGAAATAGATAATTGACACATAAGCCCAGCAAAAATATCTTTTAAGAATAGGGTAGAATAAAGACATTTCCAGACAAAAAACCCAGACAGTTAGCCCTCAGAGGATCTTCACTAAAAGAATTCTGAAGAATGTATTGAAGGCAGATGAGATACAAGAAGATACAGGGAGCAAAGAAAGTGCTAAATATCTGGGTAAATCTATTTTTTTAAAAAAACATTACTTTTTAAGTACAATAATAATTGTATCTAAAATGATTCTCAAAATTCAATGCTGGCATCCACTCTCAAACATTCTGATTTAATATGCCTGAAACATCTGGGTAATGCTGTATTAAAAATCATCCCAGATATAACTAGGATTAAGAACCAGTGACTTAAACTGAAAAACTTATACCTATACATCTAAAGTTGGCATTAATCCTTATCTTCCTCCTCCTTTTATCTTGCCCCCACCCTTTCTTTTGAGATGGTATCTTGGAGTGCAGTGGCACAATCTCAGCTCACTCCAACCTCTGTCTCCCAGGTTCAAGCGATTCTCCCGCCTCAGCCTCCCGAGCAGCTGGGACTACAGGCATCCACCGGCACACCCAGCTAATTTTTGTATTCTTAGTAGAGACAAGGTTTCACCATATTGGCCAGGCTGTTTTCAAACTCCTGACCTCATCATCTGCCGGCCTCAGCCTCCCAAAGTGCTGGGATTACAGACATGAGCCACTAGGCTCAGCCCTTTTATTTTATTTTTTTAAATGGAGACAGAGTCTCACCCTGTTGCCCAGGCTGGGTACAGTGGAACCATCAAACTCACTGCAGACTCGACCTCCTGGGCTCAAGCAATCCTCCTATCTCAGCTTCCTGAGTAGCTGGGACTCCAGTCATGCACTACCAAGCCTGGCTAATTAGCCCTCCTGGGTTCAAGTGATCCTCTCACCCTGGCATCCCAAATGCTGGGATTACAGCCACGTGGCCCAGCCTATCTTGACTCTGTTTTTCCCTATCTTACCTCTGTTTTTTTTTTTTTTTTTTTTTGAAATGTGGTCTAGCTCTATCATCCAGACTGTAGTATAGTGACGCAAACTCAGCTCATTGCAACCTCTGACTCCCAAGTAGCTGGGATTACAAGCACACTACCTCACATCCTACTACGTAAATTTTTGTAGAGACAGGATTTCTCTATGTTGCCCAGGTTGTCTCGCCTCTTTTTAAGCTACAGACTTGTGACTCTCCATGGAAATAATGTGGACACGCACACGCGTGTGCGCACACACGCACACACACTTACTGTGCAGCTCAGCCTGAGTGATACTAAAGGTCTAAAAAACACTAAGCTTCTCAGCCTTTGGTGAAGATCAAGTGCAAAAACAATTACTATATAATTTCTAATTCTTTCCCATTAACAGGATATGACTATTTAAATTCAGAGGGTGTTCACAGTTACAAGCATCCAAGAAAATCTCAGCTAGAGTTAATACTAAATAGGTTTTCTGGTTAATGTTCTTCTATGGTATATTAAGCAAAATACTATCTAATATAAAAGACCAGGCTGCAGGCCATCTGTTAACATTAACAGATCAGGATAATGCACTACTCAAAACACTATGTTAACTGTTCATTTTCCTAAACTGCTCGATTGACTAGCTAGGAAAGATGGTGCTTATCATCTAACTCAAAATGCAAATATCAGAATTAACCCTCAAAGCAAGCCTCTGAATGATTAAAGATTTCCAAAATATTAAATTTTGGCCACAAAATCAAAATAAAAAACAAAAGGTGGAATCTAGGTCAGTGCAGTGGCTCACACCTGTAATCCCAGCACTTTGGGAGGCTGAGGAGGGAGGATCATTTGAGGCCAGGAGTTTGAGATCAGCCTGGCCAACATGGTGAAATGCCATTTCTACTAAAAATACAAAAAATTAGCTGGGCTTGGTGGTGTACACCTGTAATCCCAGTTGTTTGAAAGGTTGAGGCACAAGAATCTCTTGAATCCATGAGGTGGAAGTTGTAGTGAGCCAAGATTGTGCCACTACACTCCAGTCTGGGTGACAGGGCAAGACTCTGTCTCAAAAAAATAAAAAATAAAAAAAAAGAGAGGAGGAATCCATATAAAGAACAAAAAAACACTGCACCTAACAGGTAACACAAATGAGTAGATGGTCTGAATCATACACTGATTTCAAGATGCCCCATTATTTGATGTACCACTAGGGGAGAAATATTCTACAATCCTAAAATGTCATAAATTTAAGATGCATTCTGATTTCAAAGATATTAAGATGAAAAATTAAAAACATGTTTTAGAATCGATAAAATATTATAAATAGCAAAATATTATGACCAGGTAACGGGAACTTTTGCTGGAAGCTAACTACCAATATTAGAACTCAACGAAACCAACCATACCACCAACTATAATATCAAAATATTGCCCCAAAGATATCTGTATATTTATGCTGTAGTTATAGATTATCAATGAAAAAATATTGATTTCATATTCAAATTCATCACCAATAAAAAAGCAGTATCATGAAACCATATACAACCAACAGAAAGGACACAAGAACAGGGTACTCTGATGCTTGTACACGCACTGGCTCACACGCTCGAGCTCTCTCTCTGCAACATGTCAAAACCTTGTCTCTATTAAAAATACAAAAATTTGCCAGGCGTGGTAGCAGTTGTCTGTAATCCCAGCTACTCGGGAGGCTGAGGCAGAACTGCTTGAACCCGGGAGGCGGAGGCTGCAGTGAGACGAGATTGCATCACTGCACTACAGACTGGGTGACAGAGAGACTCCTCAAAGAAAAAAAAAATGAAACTAATATAAGTCTGTGGTGTCATGCATACACATTTGGCCCTAGTTAGTGAACACACTAACTATAAAGACTGACAAATTCAGTGAATTTCTATAAAAATGCAAGACATGTAGCCGGGCGCGGTGGCTCACGCCTGGAATCCCAGCACTTCGGGAGGCTGAGGCGGGTGGATCACAAGGTCAAGAGATCAAGACCATCCTGGTCAACATGGTGAAACCCCGTCTCTACTAAAAATACAAAAAATTAGCTGGGCATGGTGGCGCGTGCCTGTAATCTCAGCTACTCAGGAGGCTGAGGCAGGAGAATTGCCTGAACCCAGGAGGCGGAGGTTGCGGTGAGCCGAGATGGCGCCATTGCTCTCCAGCCTGGGTAACAAGAGCGAAACTCCGTCTCAAAAAAAAAAAAAAAAAAAAAAAAAAAATGCAAGACATGTAAAGAGAATGCAGCAAAACATTTTTCTAACTTAAAATGACACCACGATTTGGATGGAACATAGATCATTTTAAATGAGCTGCATGTACTTGTGATACTATATATTATAGTCTAAGACAGGTGTTAGCAATTTTTTTCAGTAAAGAGACACACTGTAATTATTTTAGGCTTTGTAGGACACATACAATCTCTTGGTTGTTATGGCATCACCTCCTTTTAATAACCTTTAAAAATTATAAGAACCATTCTTAACTCGAGAGCCATACAAAAACAGGTTGTTAGGCTGGATCTGTGCACTGGACTATAGTTTGCAAACTCTGGTCTGAGACATAAATGGGGCATCAACGAGCACTTCATAAAATAAAGTTGCTGGAGAAATTAGAGAACAAATATATTCTAGTTTTTTTTAAGGTATAAAAATTGCTAAAAAAAATAATGAAGCTTGCTGAAGAAAAAAATTTTGTTTTCATTTTAAATATAATCTGAGTATACTTTCTTTACTCATGAATAGATACTGAATTGAGTAGCTGATTTTTTTTTTTTTTTTTTTAAAGGAAAAGGGTGTCACTTTGTCAGTCTTCCAGGCTGAAGTGCAGTGGCAGGAACATAGCTCACTGCAGCCTCAACTTACTGGGCTCAAACAATTTTCCTGCCTCAGCCTACCAAGCAGCTAAGACCACAGGTGTGTGCCAACATGCCTGGCTAATTGTTTTTAATTCTTCTGTAGAGACAGGAGTCTCTCTCCATGTTGCCCAGGCTGATATCAAACTCCTGGACCAAGCGATCCTCCCACTTTGGCCTCCCAGAATGCTGCAATTACAGGTGCAAGCCACCTATGATTACTGGTATAAGCTCATTTCTTATTTTAAAAAATAGACATTGAGGGGTGGGTGTGGTGGCTCCTGCCTGTAATACCAGTACGTTGGGAAGCTGAGGCGAACAGATCACCTGAGATTAGGAGTTTGAGATCAGTCTTACCAACATAGGGAAACCCCATCCCTACAAAAATGACAAAAAAAAAAAATTAGCCAAGCATGGTGGCATGTACCTACAATCCCAGTTACTTGGGAGGCTGAGGCAGGAGAACGGCTTGAAACCTGGAGGCAGAAGTTGTGGTGAGCAGAGATGGCACCATTGTACTCCAGCCTGGGTGACACAGTGACACTCCGTCTCAAAGGAAAAAAAAGAGAGTAACTTTAACCTGTAACAAGAATCCCACTAGGCTGGGCCTGGTGGCTCACACCTGTAATCCCAGCACTTTGGGAGGCCAAGGCGGGTAGATCACCTGAGGTTAGGAGTTCAAGATCAGGCTGATCGACATGGTGAAACCCTGTCTCTACTAAAAATACAGTAAGTAGCCAGGCGTGGTGGCAGACCCCAGTACTCCCAGCTACTTGGGAGGCTGAGGCAGGAGAATCGCTTGAACCAGGGAGGTGGAAGTTGCAGTGAGCAGCAATGGCACCACTGCACTCCAGCCTGGTAACCAAGAGTGAAACTCTAACATCTAAAAAAAAAAATCCCAAATATAATAATGAAAAATTGTAAAACAGGAGAGGGGAGGTATTCTGACTCCACACAAAAACATTCTTTTTATTTTTTGCAGACATCATCTCATTCTGTCACTCAGGATGGAGGGTAATGGCACCATCACAGTTCACTGCAAGCTGGACCTCCGGGCTCAAGCAATCCTCCTGTTTCAGCCTCCTGAGTAACTGGGACCCACAGGCACCACCAGCCACCATGGCCAGCTAATTTTCTTTTTATTTATTTATTTTGTTATTTTATTTCTTTTTATTTTTTGTAAAGATGAAGCTTCAGAATGCTGCTTGGGCTGGTTGCAAACTCCTGAGCTCAAGCGATCCTTCTGCCTTGGCTCACCAAAGTGCTGGGACTGAAAGTGTGCAGTGGATCATGCCTTTAATGACAGCACTCTGGGAGGCCAAGGTAGGAGGACTGCTAGAGGCCAGAAGTTCAAGACCAGCCTTGGACAATAGAACAAAACTTTTTCTTATAAAAACAAAACTAAACAAACACATTCTAAGAGCAATCATTTGGATTTGCTCCTTGTTCTCTGTCAAAACTAAAAGAATAAGTAAGATACAATTTTGGTTGTTTAAGGTATTTTTGTTGTTGTTGTTGTTTAATCAGACCTAAGTTGCAATACATTTGATCTCAAACTGTTTATTATGAGTACGTGATGACTCATGACTGACGAATAAGACGGAGACAAGATGGAAATGGACTAAAATTGATCTCATTAAAGTAGATAAAAGCTTTCTGTAGAACTCAGCCAACTAATGCCATCTTCTGCAGCTACTGCCTTTTCCAAATACACTTCGTGGCACCGCACAGTTCATTTCATCCTCTAGCTTTGTAGGATGTCTTACTTCATGAAGTTCAACTTCAGAGTAAATACTGTGAAATGTGTTTTATGAGAACTAAATGCTGCTTGTAAGAAGTCAAGAGATAACGTCTAATACTTAAAAAACCAAGAGGAAAGCTCACCCATTGTATTTAAAATTTAGGTAAATAAGAATAAAGAGCTAAAAGAGTTGAAATTGGAGAGAACTAAGATTGACTGCAGTCTTTTATTATAAACCTGATAGGGCTCTGACTTAAAACTATGAAAATGCATCTCTTGGTTTAAAGAGAAAGGAAGAGATTAAATCCACATGCCTGCCAGAACACAGGCCACCTCATAGTACAGGAGTATGTTCTGAAGACCTAATGCACACAAAAAGCTATCTGATGTAGATATATTAGTTCTGTGTTTTTTTTAAATCCTCCCCATACAATTTACATGTAATATCATGAGTCATTCTGTTAAAACAAAATTTAAAAAGAAGTTTATGAAACAGTATTTTTCTCCAAAATGACATGGTCTCACAAAGCATTTAAATAATCTTTTTTTTTTTTTTTTTTTTTTTTTTTTGAGACGGAGTTTCGCTCTTGTTACCCAGGCTGGAGTGCAATGGCGCGATCTCGGCTCACTGCAACCTCCGCCTCCTGGGTTCAGGCAATTCTCCTGCCTCAGCCTCCTGAGTAGCTGGGATTACAGGCACGCACCACCATGCCCAGCTATTTTTTTGTATTTTTAGTAGAAACGGGGTTTCACCATGTTGACCAGGATGGTCTCGATCTCTCGACCTCGTGATCCACCCGCCTCGGCCTCCCAAAGTGCTGGGATTACAGGCTTGAGCCACCGCGCCCGGCTAAATAATCTTTAACTAGATTAAAGTAGGTAAATGTTTCCTAAAAGTTCTACATTTATATCTGTGTTTATTAAAGAGCCAGCTCTTATTGATCCATATGAATGGGTTGGAATCCTGAACACCAGCGTTCAGGTTTGTCCTAGGAATGCTGAGTTGCAATAACATGCACAATTTGAGAAGTTAAATTCGTTAAGCTGCTTTTAAAACTCAACACAGGAGTTCAAGACTTCAATAAGCTATGACTGTGTCACTGCACTCCAGCCCAAGAGACAGAGCAAGACCCTGTCTCTTAAAAATACAAACAAAAAAGCCGGGCGTGGTGGCTCAAGCCTGTAATCCCAGCACTTTGGGAGGCCGAGGTGGGTGGATCACGAGGTCAAGAGATCGAGACCATCCTGGTCAACATGGTGAAACCCCGTCTCTACTAAAAATACAAAAAATTAGCTGGGCATGGTGGCGCGTGCCTGTAATCCCAGCTACTCAGGAGGCTGAGGCAGGAGAATTGCTTGAACCCAGGAGACGGAGGTTGCGGTGAGCCGAGATCGCGCCATTGCACTCCAGCCTGGGTAACAAGAGCGAAACTCCGTCTCAAAAAAAAAAAAAAAAAAAAAAAAAATACAAACAAAAAAACAGCCTGCACAACATCGTGAGGACTCATCTCTATTAAAAACACAAAAATAAGCCAAGTGTGGTGGCGTGTGCCTTTAGTCCCAGCTCCTGGGGTGGTGGGGGCTGAGGCAGGAGGATTACCTGAGACTTGGGAGGTCAAGACTGCAGTGAGCCGTGACTGCACCAGTGTACTCCAGCCTGGGTGACAAAATGAGATCGTGTCTCAAAACAAACCAAAAAAACCTTGAGAGATCTTCATATAAAGACCTTAGCATGACTTTTCCAGAACAGCTGAATCTCATGTTGTACCATTTTTTAAAACACAGGTCTAAATCCTAAAGGCTATTTATCAAGTATAAAAAATGCTAAATCAAAAACACAAATTTTAGGCCTGGTGCAGTGGCTCACACCTGTAATCCCAGCACCATGGGAGGCTGAGGTGGGAGAATCTCTTGAGCCCAGGAGTTTGAGACCAAATTAAGCAACATGGCACAACCCCCATCTCTACACACACAAAAAAAACTTAACCAAGCCTGGTGGCACCTTCCTGTCATCCCTGCTACTTGAGAGACCAAGACAAGGCAAGAGGAGTGCTTAAGCCCAGGAGGTCAAGTCTGCAGTGAGCCATATTCATGCCACTACAGTCCCGCCTAGGAAACAGAGAGAGACCCTATTTAAAAAACAAAATTTTAGCCGGGCGCGGTGGCTCAAACCTGTAATCCCAGCACTTTGGGAGGCCGAGGCGGGTGGATCACGAGGTTGAGAGATCGAGACCATCCTGGTCAACATAGTGAAACCCCGTCTCTACTAAAAATACAAAAAATTAGCTGGGCATGGTGGCGCGTGCCTATAATCCCAGCTACTCTGGAGGCTGAGGCAGGAGAATTGCCTGAGCCCAGGAGGCGGAGGTTTCGGTGAGCCGAGATCGCGCCATTGCACTCCAGCCTGGGTAACAAGAGCGAAACTCCGTCTCAAAAAAAAAAAAAAAATAAAAATAAAAAAAAAAAAGGTCAGGAGGTGCAACATGCCTGTAATCCCAGCATTTTGGGAGGCTGAGGTGGGTGGATCATGAGGTCAGGAGTTCAAGACTAACCTGGTAAACATGGTGAAACCCCATCTCTACTAAAAATACAAAAAATTAGCTGAGCATAGTGGCGGGCACCTATAATCCCAGCTACTCCAGAGACTGAGACAGGATTACCACTTGAACCTGGGAGGTGGAGGTTACAGTGAGCTGAGATCACGCACTGCACTCGAGCCTGGGAGACAGAAGAAGACTCTGTCTGGGGGAAAAAAAAAAAAAAAAAAAAGCCAGGTGCAGTGGCTCATGCCTCTAATCCCAGCACTTCAGGAGGTAGAGGTGGGTGGATTATGAATTCAAGAGATGGAGATCATCCTGGCCAATATGCTGAAACAAAATTAGCTGGGCATGGTGGCACACACCCGTAGTCTCAGGTATTTGGGAGGCTGAGGCAGGAGAACTACTTGAACTCGGGAGGTGGAAGCTGCAGTGAGCTGCGATTGCACCACTGCACTCCAGCCTAACAACAGGGTGAGACTCCATCTCAAAAAAAAAAAAAAAAAAAAAAAAAACAAATCATGTTCTGTAACACCATGCTGGCATGAACCCTCTCCTCCTTCCCTTCTTGAGTAGCATTTTATATGCACCCTCTTCCTCTCCAGCATTTCCAATCTCTCGCCCTCTCTATTGGTTCCCTTTTTCTTTGCCTTTAAAATAGGTTTTCCCAGATAATAAGATTGGGGTGAAAAAAATTGAATAAATAAAAAAACAGATACCCCCTTTTTTTTTTTTTTTTTTTTGAGACGGAGTTTCGCTCTTGTTACCCAGGCTGGAGTGCAATGGCGCGATCTCGGCTCACCGCAACCTCTGCCTCCTGGGTTCAGGCAATTCTCCTGCCTCAGCCTCCTGAGTAGCTGGGATTACAGGCACACGCCACCATGCCCAGCTAATTTTTTTGTATTTTTAGTAGAGACGGGGTTTCACCATGTCAACCAGGATGGTCTCGAACTCTCGACCTCGTGATCCACCCGCCTCAGCCTCCCAAAGTGCTGGGATTACAGGCTTGAGCCACCGCGCCAGGCAAAAAAACAGATACCCTTAATTTTTTTTTTTTTTTTTTTTGAGACAGAGTTTCAAATTTACTGCCCAGGCTGGCATGCAATGGCGCGATCTCAGCTCACCGCAACTTCTGCCTCCCAGGTTCAAGTGATTCTCCTGTCTCAGCCTCCCAAGTAGCTGGGATTATAGGCATGTGCCACCATGCCCAGCTAACTTTGTATTTTTAGAAGAGATGGGGTTTCATCATGTTGGTCAGGCTGGTCTCCAACTCCTGACCTCAGGTGATCCGCCCACCTCAACATCCTGAGGTGCTAGGATTTCCTTAATCTTGAAAGATCTTTGTTAACAGGAACATCCTCCCTTTTAGATAGTCTCACTTCTTCTCACTATCAAATTTTTCTAATAGTCAAAATCTGGGTTCTAAAGAAGGTATTCTACCTCTGTTAGCAAAAACCATGCGCTTTTCTTAGTCATTAACTTTAGCTGTGTTACTCTATTTACCCAAGGGTTTACTACCTTTTAAATTTGTTTCTTGACTCTCACAAATAAAATGTCCCTTTCCTTGACTTCTACAACTAAACTCTTGAAAATCTTCTTTTAACTCCCAACCACTCCTCCTAGTTCCCTATAATTCCTTCCACAAGCCTCTTTCCAACCCTTCATTGCAAGCTTTCCCCAGGGCTCAGTCCTTGAAATCATACTCTTCCATTTACACATTCTTTAAGAGGGCTCAGCCATTTTCATAGCCCCAACCACAGCCTTTTAAGCTCAATGACTCTAAAATTTAGACTCAGTTCAAGAGTTTGTTCCAAGTTTACATACTCTTACTGGAAATTGCTTGAAATGCCTAGCTGCCATTTCAAATTCCGCACAAAGTATATATTTTTGGAGATAGCCTAACAATTAAACTTTGACTTCTTTTTTGGGGTGGGACAGGAAGTTTCGCTCCTGTCACCCAAGCTGGAGTGAAATGGCATGATCTTGGCTCACTACAAACTTCATTTCCCAGGTTGAAGCGATTCTCTTGCCTCAGCCTCCCTAGT
Organism: Saimiri boliviensis; assembly: GCF_048565385.1. NCBI lineage: Eukaryota > Metazoa > Chordata > Mammalia > Primates > Cebidae > Saimiri > Saimiri boliviensis. The sequence continues at coordinate 146,667,305 of NC_133449.1, forward strand.
AGCTACCATCGCAAGCGTGCACCACCACATCCAGCAAATTATTATATTTTTAGTAGAGACGGGTTTCACTATGTTGGCCAGGCTGGTCCTGAACTCCTTACCTCAGGTGATCCACCCGCCTCGGCCTCTCAAAGTGCTGGGATTACAGGCGTAAGTCACAGCGCCCCACCTAAACCTTGACTTCTCTTCACCTGGTTAAACTCCACCATTCCTTCAGTTCCATCATCATCTTCTCAGAAAGACATTTCCAGACTTCCCGATTAGCCAATAATGTCCAAGCATCTCCGTTTTACACTTCTCACCATGGCTACGTCCTCCACTTGACAGTGAGCTCCATAAGAGCAAGGACCATGTCTTTTATGAGGAACTGAGGGTATCATCATTACCACATTCCCAGCAGCTACAATTAAGTTGCTGGCATAAATAATATTTATCCAAATTTGTCAAATGAATGAACAAAAGTACTGTAAATTTTTCCTTGGTATGGGTCACCATCAATCCCACTTTTATCTCCTTTGCTACTAGTCTCCGTTTGGCTCAAGTCTTTACTTTGAGGTCTCAAAGTAACAGCAGTTTTCTTAGTACCTTCAATTTTCCTCACTTCAATTAATAGTGCCCTGAGTAATTTCCTTAACTATTTTATCATGACATTCTCCTACCCAAAAATCTTTATACACCTCCTAGGTCCCTCAAAAACAAAACTAAATTAAGGGCCGGGCATGGTGGCTCACGCCTGTAATCCCAGCACTTTGGGAGGCCAAGGCAGGTAGATCACGAGGTCAAGAGATCGAGACCATCCTGGTCAACATGGTGAAATCCCGTCTCTACTAAAAATACAAAAAATTAGCTGGGCATGGTGGTGCGTGCCTGTAATCCCAGCTACTCAGGAGGCTGAGGCAGGAGAATTGCCTGAACCCAGGAGGCGGAAGTTGCGGTGAGCCAAGGTCATGCCATTGCACTCCAGCCTGGGTAACAAGAGCAAAACTCCCATCTCAAAAAAAAAAACTAAATTAATACAGATATTTCAAGAAAGGGTCAGATTTGACAAGAACAATTAATGCCAACTGCTTAGGACCCTTCCCACTAGCCATGGCTTTGAAAAACACTGACTTTTTTCTTTGACTCTCCTTTATTCTCCTTGCAGACAATAATATGAACTTGTAAATGTCACTATTAATTGGATCATAAATGTCTAACATCAATTAACCAAGTTTTGTTAGCAATACATCCATAAACCATCTCTTAGGGTGTGTTTCTTATAAAGCATGATTAATATTATTTATAACATTCTTACCAATTAGTTTCAGTTAGTTTCACTTCAGAAATCTATCCTTAAATTCTAGGGAGCTAAATAAGCTATGAAGAGGCAAAGGCATAAGAATGATATAATGAACTCGGGGGACTTGGGGGAGAGGGTGGGAGGGGGCTTAGGGATATAAAACTACACACCAGGAAAAGTATACACTGCTTGTGTAATGTTGCACCAAAATCTCAGAAATCACCACTAAAGAATTTATTCATGTGAAAACAAAAAAAGAAAAAGAATTTATTCATTTGCCCAAACACATATTCCCCAAAATATCTACTGAAATAAATTTAAAAAAAAAAAAAAAAAAAAAAAAAAAAAAAGCCTATCCTTAACTTTGAATCATAGATTCAAAAACTCTAAGTAAAACTGGCCAGCTGCAGTGGTTCATCATGTCTGTAATACCAGCACTCTGGAAAGCCACGGCAGGTGGATCACCCGAGGTCAGGAGTTTGAGACCAGCCTGGCCAACATGGTAAAACCTATCTCTTCTAAAAATACAAAAAAATTAGCTGGGTGTGGTGGTGTGCATCTGTAGTCTCAGCTACTTGGGAAGCTGAGGCAGGAGAATCACTTGAAGCCGGGAGGCAGAGGTTGCAGTGATCTGAGATTGTACGAGTGTACTCCAGCCTGGTCAACAAAGTGAGACTCTGTCTCAAAAAAACAAAAAACAGGGCTGGGTGCGGTGGCTCAAGCCTGTAATCCCAGCACTTTGGAGGCTGAGGCGGGTGGATCAGGAGGTCAAGAGATAGAGACCATCCTGGTCAACATGGTGAAACCCCGTCTCTACTAAAAAAATACAAAAAATTAGCTGGGCGTGGTGGCGTGTGCCTGTAATCCCAGCTACTCAGGAGGCTGAGGCAGGAGAATTGCCTGAACCCAGGAGGCGGAGGTTGCGGTTAGCCGAGATTGCGCCATTGCACTCCAGCCTGGGTAACAAGAGCGAAACTCCATCTCAAAAATAAATAAATAAATAAATAAATAAAAAATAATGAAACCTCAAAGCAAAACTATGACAAAGTTTAGCTATCTAAAATAAGATTTGGATGGGAGTGGTCATTCATGCTTGTAATCCCAACACTTTAGGAGACAAAGGTGGGCCGATAACTTGGGGTCAGGAGTTTAAGACCACTCTGGCCAACATGGAGAAACCCTGTTCCTACTAAAAGTACAAAAATTAGCCAGCTACGTGGTGGGGCCCTGTAATCTCAGCTACACGGGAGGCTGAGGCAAGAGAACTGCTTGAACCCAGGAGGCAGAGGTTGCAGTGAACCAAGATCATGCCATTCCCCCCCAGACTGGGCAACAAAGCGAGATGCTGTCTCCAAATAAATGAATAAATAAAAATAAAATAAGATTAGTTCAACATCAGAAAAATTAATGCAATATACACCATTAAGAAACCACAAGTTAGCCGGGCACGGTGGCTCAAGCCTGTAACCCCAGTACTTTGGGAGGCAGAGGCGGGTGGAACACGAGGTCAAGAGATCGAGACCATCCTTGGTCAACATGGTGAAACCCCGTCTCTACTAAAAATACAAAAAAATTAGCTGGGCATGGTGGCGCATGCCTGTAATCCCAGCTACTCAGGAGGCTGAGGCAGGAGAATTGCCTGAACTCAGGAGGTTGCAGTGAGCCAAGATCGCACCATTGCACTCCAGCCTGGGTAACAAGAGCGAAACTCCGTCTAAAAAAAACCAAAAAAATACAAAAAAATTAGCTGGGCAGGGTGGCAGGCACCTGTAATCCCAGCTACTCAGGGGGCTGAGGCAGGAAAATTGCTTGAACCCGGAAGCAGAGGTTGTAGTGAGCCAAGATCACCCCGCTGCACTCCAGGCTGGGCAACAGAGGGAGACTCCATCTCTGGGGGCGGAGAGGGGAACAACAGGTAATTAACAGGGTGAACCTTATGGTATAAGAATTTCATCTCAATGAGTGAGAAAGACAGAAGTGATAAGGAAAGCAATTAAAAAGGGCAGGGCCCTAGAAAATGAACAGAACCACAACAAGATAAGAAGAACCTGGGTTTCTGGATTCAACAGATGGCTGACAGTCCCCCACAATTTCTCTTGCGTTCAACCACAGATATTTTTGGTTTTCTTATGGAAGTTAGTTTTGTCCTAACTAATACATGAACTGAAAGGAAATTTTATCTTGTATATTGGTAAAGGGCTTATCATTAGCTCAACTCAGTTGCAAGACAAGATGACCTTCTTGACACACAATGAAATTATATTATGCTAAAACATTTTTCCACTGAGCAATGGAAAGTTTTTTTTTTTTTTTTTTTTTTTTTTGAGACAGGGTCTTGCTCTCTTTCCCAAACTGGAGTGCAGTGGCACAATCATAACTTATAGCAGCCTCAATCTCCTCTGACCAAGCACTGACCAAGCAATCCTCTCACCTCACCTAGTCTCTAGTCCCAGAGCAACTGGGACTACAGGAGCCTACCACCAAGCCCGGCTAATTTTTTTTTTTTTTAATAAGTCAGAACTTTGGATCAAAATACACACACACACACACACACACACACACACACACACACTTGTATTTCTAATAATTTTTCTTTTGAGACACATTCTTGCTATTTTCGCCCAGGCTAGAGGGCAGTGGTACGATCTCAGCTCACTGCAACCTTCACTTCCTAGATTCAAGTGACTATCCTGCTGCAGCCTCCAAAGTAGCTGCGATTACAGGCGCCTGCACCATTCCCAACTAATTTTTGTGTTTTTAGTAGAGGTGGGGTTTCACCATGTTGGTCAGGCTGGTCTCGAGCTCCTGACCTCAGGTGATCCACCCGCCTTGGCCTCCCAAAGTGGTAAGATTACAGACGTGAGCAACCGTGCCCAGCCGTAATTTTAATAATTATTAATCTCCTTTTTTTTTTTTTTTTTGTTTTTGTTTTTTGTTTTAACACGAGTCTCACTCTGTCATTCAGGCTGGAGTGCAGTGGTACAATCTTGGCTCACTGCAACCACTGCCTACTGGGTTCAAGCAAATCTCCTGCCTCAGCCTCCGAGTAGCTAGGACTACAGGTGCACACCACCACACCCAGCTAATTTTTGTTTTTTTAGTAAAGATGGGGTTTCACCATGTTGCTCAGGCTTGTCTCGAACTCTTGACCTTGTGATCCACTCACCTGAGCCTCCCAAAGTGCTGGGATCACACATGCCCACCACCACACCTGGCTGTTTTTTTGTATTTTTAGTAGGCACAGGGTTTCACCATGTTGGCCAGCCTAGTCTTAAACTCCTGATCTCCGGTGATCCGCCCATCTTGACCTCCCAAAATGCTGAGATTACAGGCGTGAGCCACCACCACGCCCAGCCTTATTAATCTCCCTTTCTAACAAATTCTCCCCATTCCTTCCCACATTTAATATGTCAGATGTTAAATCTAGAAAGTAATGATTTCTACTTCCACTCATGAGGATTAACTAGTATAGACAACTATCATCCTTACTCCCATTGTCAACAAGACACAATATATGAAGTAACCTTCAGTAACTGGACAACAGGCAGCATTAAACCTACGATCCCTGAGAGAAGGAAACAAACTAGGTGAGCCAATGATTACCCCAGCTTACTGCATCTAAGTGGCTTCCAGGCTGCAACACAGGGAGAGGGAACCCAAACAAAATGGGATCATCTTGCTAAGTGGAGGAGAGAAATTAAACTTTAGGAGTTCTAAAGCAGCTAAAATTTGCAAGATTTGAATGCTAGAACCAAGAAAAAGTGAGAACACAGAACAGAGAAAGAGTTCTGCACTGAGAATGGTCGCAGGAGATCCACAGAGGGATCCCGAGTCCAATAAAAAATCACCACACTTAGGCCGGCATGGTGGCTCACGCCTGTAATCCAAGCACTTTGGAGGTCAAGGCGGGCGGATAACCTGAGGTCAGGAGTTCAAGACCAGCCTGACGAACATAGTGAAACCCCCGTCTTTAAAAAAAAAAAAAATCACCACACTTGCAAAGAAGCAGGAATATGACTAATAACAAAAATTAATCAAAAGAAAAAGACCAAGAAATGACAGAGATGATGGAGTTAGCACATCAGGACCTTAAAACAGCTATTAGAGCCAGGCTCAGTGGCTCATGCCTGTAATCCCAGCACTCTGGGAGGCTGAGGCAGGCGGATCACGAGGTCAAGAGATGGAGACCACTCTGGCCAACATGGTAAAACACAATTTCTACTAAAAATAAAAAATTAGCTGGGCATGGTGGTGCATGCTTGTAGTCTCAGCTTTTCAAGAAGCTGAGGCAGGAGAATCGCTTGAACCCGGGAGGTGGAGGTAACGGTGAGCCAAGGTTGTGCCACTGCACTCCAGCCTGGCGACAGAGCAGACTGCATCTCAAAACAAAAACAAAAACAAAACAGCTATCATAAGTACACTAAAGAGTGTAAAAGAAAACATGACATAGGGCCGGGCGCGGTGGCTTAAGCCTGTAATCCCATCACTTTGGGAGGCAGAGGCCGGTGGATCACAAGGTCAAGAGATCAAGACTAGGCTGGGCGCGGTGGCTCAAGCTTGTAATCCCAGCACTTTGGGAGGCCGAGGCGGGTGGATCACGAGGTCGAGAGATCGAGACCATCCTGGTCAACATGGTGAAACCCCGTCTCTACTAAAAATACAAAAAATTGCGCCGGGCGTGGTGGCTCAAGCCTGTAATCCCAGCACTTTGGGAGGCCGAGGCGGGTGGATCACGAGGTCGAGAGATCGAGACCATCCTGGTCAACATGGTGAAACCCTGTCTCTACTAAAAGTGCAAAAAATTAGCTGGGCATGGTGGCACGTGCCTGTAATCCCAGCTACTCAGGAGGCTGAGGCAGGAGAATTGCCTGACCCCAGGAGTCGGAGGTTGCGGTGAGCCGAGATCGCGCCATTGCAGTCCAGCCTGGGTAACAAGGGCGAAACTCCGTCTCAAAAAAAAAAATACAAAAAAGTAGCTGGGCATGGTGGCACGTGCCTGTAATCCCAGCTACTCAGGAGACTGAGGCAGGAGAATTGCCTGAACCCAGGAGGCGGAGGTTGTGGTGAGCCAAGATCGTACCATTGCACTCCAGCCTGGGTAACAAGAGCGAAACTCCATCTCAAAAAAAAAAAAAAAGAAAACATGACATAATGGAGAATGGAATATATACGTAAAAGACCCAAATCAAACTTCTATAGGTGAAATACAATATCTGAAATACAAAATACACTGGATGGTATTAATAGCTGACTGAAAACTACAGAAGAAAACATCAGTGATCCTGAAGATACAGCAATAGTAATTATCCAAAATGAAACACAGAGAGAAGAAAAACACAGGGAGGGTTGGTGGGGGGATTAAAAATAGAGGCCACTTGTAGAACAATAGCAATCAATTTAACCTACATGAGATTAGAGCCCAGGAGAGAAAGAGGGACAAAAATCTATTTGAAGAAATAAGTGGGCACATAGTATGTGTTCAAATATTTGCTGATGTATTTAAATAAAAATGGTAGGGGCATACAAATATAAAATATAGTATGAAAATATGTTATCTATGTAAGTATGAAAAATAGCAGAGAAGCAATGTGTTAACATGGAAAGACAGAGGCTTTGACTTGAAAAAGACTTGGATTAGAATTTAAGCTCTGTTTCTTTTTCTTTCTTTCTTTCTTTTTTTTTTTTTTGAGACAGGGTCTTGCTCTGATGTCCAGGTTACCCAATCTATTGCCACTGCAGCCTCAACCTCCCAGGCTCAGGTGATCCTCCCACCTCAGCCTCATGAGTAGCTGGGACTACATTCTCTCACCACAACCTTCCACTAATTGTTACTGTTTTTGTAGAGAAGGGGTTTCGCCATGTTGCCCAGGCTGGTCTCACACTCCTACGCTCAGGAAATGCACCCACCTTAGCCTCCCAAAGTACCAGGATTATAGACATGAGCCACCACGCTCAGCCTGTTTCTTAATATTATGTGACTTGGACAAATCAATATCTATCTGATTCATGGTTTTTCACCTGTAAAACAAGGCTGATATCTGTCATATCTACCCACACATGGTTATCAAGAAGTGCAAATGAGATGAAAAGGGTTCCATAAACTGAAAACCAAATAGCAACTTCACCAACAATAATTAAATATTTAGGGAAAAGGTTATTAGACAAATACCCATTTTTTTAAAAAATCAAGAGTATTTGGTGAGTGGTTAGGTGTGGTGGCTCACACTTCTAATCCCAGCACTTTGGGAGGCCATGGTAAGCGAGGTCAGGAGTTCCAGACCAGCCTGGCCAACATGGCAAAACCCTGTCTCCACTAAAAATACAAAAAAAAATTAGCCAGGTGTGGTGGCATGCACCTGTAATCTCAGCTACTTGGGAGGCTGAGGCAGGAGAATCACTTGAACCCAGGAGGTGGAGGTTGCCGTGAACCCAGATCGGGCCACTGCACTCCAGCCTGGATGACAGAGTAAAACCCTGTCTCAAAAAAAAAAAAAGAACAATTAGGTTAAACCATATGAAAATGTTTTTATAGCTCAAATATGATGAAATATTGGTAATTTCTTAGGGTTCAATCTAACAAAAACAAAGGAAGAAAACACTGCTTCAAGGAGAACTAGCTGGCGGGGGAAGAGAAACAGTGGGCTGTACGGAGAGAAGGGAACTGGGAAATATTTTAGTGCAGAAAAATATTTGAATACAAAATATTTTCCCACAAATAACATTTACATGTAAGTCCTGCAAATGTTGACGGTGTAAGTCAGTACTCTTCAGAAGCCCACACCACTACACTATTTGTGGGTGTGGAGGAGCAAGATGTGTAGGGAACTAGTGCGAAGGATGGGCAAGCAGGCTGAGAATCTAGGCTAAAGAATGGGAAGTTCCACAAGAGGAAGGGAAGCACACCGATTTCTTATGACTTCTGCTTTCAGTAACCTAATTTCTCCTATTTCAGATATACTTTCAGGTTGAAAATGAAAGTACACCAACAGTACAAATTCTCAGCCAGGCATGGTAGTGGGCACCTGTGGTCCCAGCTGCTCAGGAGGCTGAAGCAGGAGAACTACTTGAACCCAGGAGGCAGAGGTTGCAGTGAGCTGAGATCCAGCCACTGCACTCCAGCCTGGGTGACAGTGAGATTCTGCCTCAAAAATAAATAAATAAATAATGAAAGTATACTAACAGCTTTTTTCCCAGGTGGCTGCCAAAGATGGCAAAGTTGCAAGTCCTGGTGCTTGATGGTCGAGGCCATCTCCTGGGTCGCCTGGTGGCCACTGTGGTACTGCTGGGCTGAAGGTGGTGGTCACATGCTGTGAGGGCATCAACATTTCTGGCAATTTCTACAGAAACAAGTTGAAGTACCTGGCTTTCCTCCACAGGTGGATGAACACCAACCCTTCCCGAGGCCCCTATCACTTCCAGGCCACCAGCCTCTCTCACAGAGTGTGCGAGGCATGCTGCCCCACAAGACCAAGCGAGGCCAGGCCACCCTGGACTGCCTCAAGGTGCTTGACAGCATCCCACCATCCCATGACAAGAAAAAGCGGATGGTGGTTCCTGCTGCCCTCAAGGTTGTGCATCTGAAGCATGCAAGAAAGTCTGCATATCTGGGGGACCTGGCTCATAAGGTTAGCTGGAAGTACCAGGCAGTGACAGCCACCCTGGAGAAGAGGAAGGAGAAAGCCAAGATCCACTAGCGGAAAAAGAAACAGCTCATGAGGCTATGGAAACAGGCCAAGAAGAGTGTGGAGATGGAAACTGACAAATACACAGAAGTCCCCCAGACCCATGGACTCCTGGTCTGAGCCCAGTAAAGGCTGTTACTTCCTCATGCTTGACCTGTCCTTCCTCCACTGTCGCCCTGGAATGTGCAGGACCCAGGGGCGGCAGCAGTCCAGGTGCCACAGGCAGCCAGAGACATAGGAAGCTGGGAGCAAGGAAAGGGTCTTAGTCACTGCCTTCTGAGGTTACCTGAAAGCACTCGGAGAATTGTGCAGGTATAATTTATCTATGACCAATAGAAAGAGCAACCAGTTACTCTTAGCAAAAGGGAGCTGGAAGACTAATTGGAGAGGCCCTACCTTGTGAGTGGGGCTTCTGTCTAACTCGCCACCTGGTCAGATACTCTGCAGCTGTTAGAATGTGCAAGCACTTGGGGACAGCCTGAGCTTGCTGTTGTACAAAGGGTATTTATAGAAGCACCCTGGGGAGATGTGCCTGTGCTCCTCACCTGTATTTCGTAATCAGAACCAAACTGATTACCTTCAAAGAAAAAAAAAATTATTAACAATAGTACAAATTCTTGAAACTTCCTATAATAGTTAAAAAAGAAAAACCACCACCACCAGACACACTAAAAGCTGCTATTCATATACATAATAGTCAGGTTCTAATAAACCTACCAAACTCAGAGTTTTAAAATGAAATTGTGTCAAAGGAGGGCCTTTCTTAAAAAAAATTAAAATACAAAAATAAAAAATATAAAAATGAAATTGTGGAATTTCAACTATTTCAAAACTCTTCTGCCTAGTTATTTCTGAAAGACTTACATACTGAAAATAATTTGCACTGTCCTTAATGTATGGCTAAGTTTAGTATTCATATCTTAGTATTACAGACTGTTTCACAGTCCAGAGAAACATTCCAGCTTTGGCAATATGAGAGCAAAAGGCCTTACATATTACTTTCCCTCTGAACAGTCACTACCTTTCAGAAAAATTTCATTAATTTTTGAATTTACCTTTTTTTTTTTTTTTTGAGACGGAGTCTTACTCTGTCACTCATACTGGAGTGCAATGGTGCGATCTCGGCTCACTGCAACCTCCGCCTCCCTGGTACAAGCGATTCTCCTGCCTCAGCCTCCCAAGTAGTTGGGATTACAGGCACCCATCACCACACCCAAACAACTTTTGTATTTTAAGTACAGATGTGGTCAGACTGGTCTCAAAGTCCTGACCTCAGGTGATCCGCCCTCCTCAGCCTCCCAAAGTTCTAATCAGAAGTGTAAGCCACCACACCCAGCAAAATTTATCTGGTTTTATACAGGGAAAAAAGTAGTCTTCAGAACTATCTTTTTTCCTCTTATACGTGAGAACAGTTTTGATAGGCAGTATTCCAAATTTAGCAGAACTTAATTCCTTTATCCGGAATATTTACCCCTTCAAAGTGTACACATTTAAACACCATGCATGTATGCATGTATGCATGTAGAGATGGGGTCTTGCCATATTGCCAAACTGGGCTCAAAATTATGGCTTACATGATTTCCACACCTTGGCCTCCCAAAGTGCTGGGATTACAGGCGAGGGCCACTCGCCTGGCCTTCTGTATTTTCTTTCTTTACTTTTTGAGACAGTCTTGCTCTGTCACCCAGGCTGGAGAGCAATGGCACAATGCTGGGATTACAGGCGAGGGCCACTGTGCCTGGCCTTCTGTATTTTCTTTCTTTACTTTTTGAGACAGTCTTGCTCTGTCACCCAGGCTGGAGAGCAATGGCACAATCTGGGCTCACTGCAACCTCTGCCTCCTGGGTTCAAGCAATTCTCCTGCCTCAGCCTCGCAAGTAGCTGGGACTTCAGGTGCGCATCACCACACTTGGCTGATTTTTGTATTTTTAGTACAAACGGGGTTTCACCATATTGGCCAGGCTGGTCTTGAATTCCTGATGTCGGGTGATCCACACCCCTAGACTTCCCAAAGTGCTGGGATTACAAGCGTGAGCTACCATGCCCAGCCTGCTTATATAAATGTTACTGACCTTATTCCAAAGCTTTATTATACAAGCTTTGGAAGAATTATATGAAAAGTGTGGAGCATTTCAGTTTATTTTACATTTCTCTTAAGATAGTGAACAAAAAGCATTATCTTTAATGATCTCACCTAAAACAACAAAGGGAAAAGGAAAGACTATTTATAAGTCAGTAAACTGAAGGTCTGAGAGATCAGTTTACCAAAGGTCATAGTAACTGGTGAGCTAGGATTTGAATCCAGGACTGCAGCTCTAAAACCCATTCTATTTTTCCATTTACCACAATGCTTTTCCTCTTATCACAAGCTCCACATGACTACAGGACCTTATCTCTTCTGATTTTTATTTCATATATAATAGGTGAAAGCTCAGTAAATGGCTGCTATGGTTTGAATATGTCCCCCAAAGTTCATGTGTTGGAAACTTACTCCTCAATGCAAGTGTTGAGAGGTGGACCTTTAATAGGTGACTAGGTCATGAGAGTACTGGCTTCATGGACGGATTAATGCCCTTATCTCTGTTACCTGGGAGTGGGGTTTTGATAAAAGGATGAGTTCTACACATTCCTTGTGCAAGCCCACCCTTCCTCTTGCATTTTTTTTTTTTTTTTTTTTTTTGAGATGGAGTTTTGTTCTTGTTACCCAGGCTGGAGTGCAATGGCGCGATCTCGGCTCACTGCAACCTCCGCCTCCTGGGTTCAAGCAATTCTCCTGCCTCAGCCTCCTGACTAGCGGGGATTACAGGCACGCGCCACCATGCCAAGCTTATTTTTTGTATTTTTAGTAAAGACGGGGTTTCACCATGTACACCAGGATGGTCTCGATCTCTTGACCTTGTGATCCACCCGCCTCGGCCTCCCAAAGTGCTGGGATTACAGGCTTGAGCCACCATGCCCGGCCCTTCCTCTTGCATTCTTTTGTCCTTCAACCTTCTGCCATGGGATGATGCAGCAGGCTAGCCCTCACCAGATATCGCCTCTCAATTTCGAACTTCCCAAACTCCAGAACGACGAGCGAAATAACATTTCTTTATAAATTATCCCGTCTTGGGTATTCTGTTATAGCAACACAAAATGGACTGAGACAATGGTACTGATTATCAGATGGCATGATATTTGTTCATGATTAAAACTCTCCATTATACTCCTTTCTTCATCGTTGAAGGTACCGTCCACTTCATGCTGTTTGTCACATTTACAGAGCTGATCTGGCCAGAGCAAGAGTTTTGAGAATTCCATTCAGTGACTTGCAGGGCTGTCTTTGTAGTTTAAACTTAAATTACAAGTGAAACCTTCCTAAGTACCAGAGCATTAAGTTTGTTTGTTTTCGAGATAGAGTTTCTCTCTTGTAACAAGAGCGAAACTCCGTCTCAAAAAAAAAAGAATTTATTGCATTTTACAAGTGTACAGATCCAGGATTCAAGTCAGTACCCATGTTTACTATGATTCACTGTATAAAGAATTATAGGTGTTATTCAAGAAAAATGTATAGGTCCTATAAATACCACACATTCAGTCAAACAAAATTTTCTGATTTCAGTAAAATCATTAAAGCTGAATGAATACAGATGCCTGGTTCTCTTCAGTCATTGTTTTTAGATTCCAGTCCACACTCCTTGTTCCTTCACAGTCCATTTTAATGCAGATACAAAGGGTAGTACTGGCACAGTTTTGAGGGCCATCACTTAGAATTCTTTTTTGTTTCAAATTTATCTAACTCAACCAAGTAAAGATGAGTCACTGACTGACTGCCAGTTTTATCAGAGTATTGTTCTCAGGTTGAAGGAGCTAAAGCACCCCTTAAAACTCATAAATTAGGCATACTGAAGATGAAATCCATTCATCAGGAGGCTTTTTTTTTTTTTCAGATGGGCTCTCACTGTGTTGCCCAAGCTGGAGTGCAGTGGCGTCATTTCAGCTCACTGCAACCTCTGCCTCCCTGGTTCAAGAGATCCTCCAGCCTCAGCCTCCCTAATAGCTGGGACTACAGGTGTGTGCCACCACACCTGCTAATTTTTGTATTTTTAATAGAGGGGTTTCACCACGTTGGCCAGGCTCATTTCGAACTCAGGACCTCAAGGGATCTGCCCACCTCTGGTTTCCAAAGTGCTGAGATTACAGGTGTTAGCCACTGCTCCCAGCCTAGGAGGCATTTTAAAGTAGCTGAATTAAGAATTTAATTAATATGAACCACCAATTTAAGAAGAATTAAAAAGTACTGAAGGGCTTTTTTCTGATTCTCTCAACTACTTCCTCTACCATATGCCTATAGCATGTAATTTATCCTTCTCTTAAGACACTTACAACTTTAAAACATGTATTATGGTTTTTAGTAAAGACATCTTTTTCTTCCAGATCAGTGCTGCCCATCAGAAGTATAATGTTAGACACATACATAATTTTATGTTTTCTAGTAGGCATATCTATTTTTAAAAAGATTGATTTTATAATTTATTATTTAACCCAATATATCTAATTTTTTTTTTTTAGATGGAATCTCGCTCTGTAGCCCAGGCTGAAGTGCAGTGGCACGATCTCAGCTCACTGCAACCTCTGCCTAGTGGGTCCCCGTTCAAGCAATTCTCCTGCCTCAGTCTAGCGAGTAGCTGGGATTACGGGCATGCGCCATCATGCCCAGCTAATTTTTCTATTTTTAGTAGAGACAGGATTTCACCATGTTGACCAGGATGGTCTCAATGTTTTGACCTTGTGATCGGCCCACCTCGGTCTCCCAAAGTCCTGGGATTACAGGTATGAGCCACCATGCCATGGCGAAACCCAATCTCTTTTCTTCTTTTTTTTTTTTTTCTAAAGATGGGATTTCACCATGTTGGCCAGGCTGGTCTTGAACTCCTGAGCTCAGGTGATCCACCCACCTTGGCCTCCCAAAGTGCTAGGATTACAGGCGTGAGCCACGGCACCGGGCAAAACCCAATCTCTATTAAAAAGGCAAAACTAAGCAAGCGTGATGGTGTGTACCTGTAATCCTAGCTACTCAGGAGGCTAAGGCAGGAGAATCACTTGAACCTGGGAGGCGGAGGTTGCAGTGAGCTAAGATTACTCCACTAAACTCCAGCCTGGCAACAGAGCAAGACTCTTGTTTCAAAAAAACAAAAAAAATTATTGTGGGATGGGCATGGTGGCTCATGACCGTAATCCCAGCACTTTGGGAGGCCAAGGCGGGTGGATCACGAGGTCAGGAGATTGAGACCATCCTGGCCAACATGGTGAAACCCTGTCTCTATTTAAAAAAAAAGAACACAAAAATTAGCCGGCCTTGCTGGTATGCACCTGTAAACCCAGCTACTCAGAAGGCTGAGGCAGGAGAATCGATCGAACTTGGGAGGCAGAGGTTGCAATGAGCCAGGATTGTGCCATTGCACTCCAGCCTGGGCGACAAGAGTAATATTTTGTCTCAAAAAAAAAAAAAAAAGATTGGGATATGTTATATCCTTCTGGTACTAAATCTTCAAATTTACACTTAACAGAACATCTCAATTCAAACAGGCTGTGTTTCAACTGTTCACTAGCTGCATGTGGCTGGTGACTGCCCCAGTAGACAGTGCAGTCCTAGCTTACTTTTGCCTCAGGAACAGGGAGGAAAAAACAGCTATCATACAGCTGGATGGACTTGCTTTCAAATGTTGATTTTACTACTTACAAGCCCTGAGGCAAGCTATTTAGAGCCAGTTTTCTCATTAAAAATAATAGGTCATAATAGGCTGGGCACAGTAGCACCTGCCTATAATCCTAGCACTCTGGAAGGCCAAGGCAGGAGGACTGCTTGAACTCAGGAGTTAGAGACCAGCCTGGGCAATATAGTGAGACCTCATCTCTACAAAAAGCTTTTAAAATTAACTGAGCATGGCTACTACTCAGATACTGAGGAAGCTGAGGTGGGAGGATCACTGCATCCGGGAAGCAGAGGCTGTAGTCATGATCATGCCACTGCACTCAAGCCTGGGCAACAGAGTGAGACCTTGCCTCAAAAAACAAACAGACAAACAAACAAAACCACCAGGCACAGTAGTTCACACCTGTGATCCCAGCACTTTGGGAGGCTGAGACAGGTGGACCACCTGAGGTCAGGAGTTTGAGACCAGCCTGGTCAACATGGTGAAACCCAATCGCTACCAAAAATATAAAAATTAGGCTGGGCGCAGTGTCTCATACCTGTAATCCCAGCACTTCGGGAGGGTGACACAGGCAGATCACGAGATCAAGAGATCAAGACCATCCTGGCCAACATGGTAAAACTCCCTCTCTACTAAAAACACAAACACAAGGTGTGCGTGGTGGTGGGTGCCTACAGTTCTAGCTACTCGGAAGCCTGAGAGAGGAGAATCACTTCAACCCAGGAGGGGGAGGTTTCAGTAAGCTGAGATCGTGCCACCAAACTACAGCCTAGCAGCAGAGCAAGACTGAGTCTCAAAAAAAAGGAAGAAGAAGAATAAGAAAAAAAAAATATTGTAGTGATAGATGGTACAAGCAGATCACCTGAGGTCAGGAGCTCCAGACCAGCCTGGCCAACATGGTGAAACCCCAACTCTACTAAAAAATAAAACAAAAATTAGCTGAGCGTGGTGCTGTGCATCTGTTGTCCTAGCTACTCAGGAGGCTGAGGCAGAAGAACCGCTTGAACCCGGGAGGCAGAGACTACAGTGAGCTAAGATCACGCTACTGCACTCCAGCCTGGGCAACAGAGCAAAGCTCTGTCTCGAAAACAAAAACAGACTAACAAACAGTAATAATAATAATAAAACATCTCTCATAAGATTAAATGAGATAATGCCTAGAAAGTATCGAGCCCCTCAGGACAGGGCACACAGAAAACCCTCAGTAAATGCTACCTATTTATTAGTAGTAGTATCCTTGAAAACTGAGCACAGTGTCTTGCACACAGGTTGCTGAAAGAAGAAAATTTAATTTGCCTGATACCCTAATAAGCCATTTTAATTGCTGCTTTTTAAAATATATAAATAACGGGCCGGGCGCAGTGGCTCAAGCCTGTAATCCCAGCACTTTGGGAGGCCGAAGCGGGTGGATCACGAGGTCAAGAAATCGAGACCATCCTGGTCAACATGGTGAAACCCCGTCTCTACTAAAAATACAAAAACATTAGCTGGGCATGGTGGTGCGTGCCTGTAATCCCAGCTACTTAGGAGGCTGAGGCAGGAGAATTGCCTGAACCCAGGAGGCAGAGGTTGCGGTGAGCCAAGATCGCGCCATTGCACTCTAGCCTGGGTAACAAGAGCAAAACTCCGTCTCAAAAAAAAAAAAAAAAAAAAAAAAATATATATATATATATATATAACTTAGATAAGGAGGTAGGAGATTTTTGTTACTGCTGCTGATTAAATTTATTTTGGACACATTAGGAGAAATGTACAAAAGAGAAATACAGCATTTCATCTTTTGGACTGTTCAAGTATTTTATTTCCTTCTAAGAACAATAAATTATTAAACAACTATATACTATAAAGCATGGTCATGAATAAACTTCTTAAAAAGCATTTGCCATAAATGACAATGCTACTTTACAGGTAATTCTCAGTTATCTACTAGAATGTTTTTATCTCAGGTAGGGATAAAAGCATCCTGCTTCCGGACTTTACCTGGAGAACCAGCCAGAGGTGAATACAAGACCCTTCATGTTCTGGACTGAAAACATTCTCAAGCTGTCTATTTCAGCCAGTACAGCCCCTTTAATAATTCCTCAAAGCATCTTCCCTTTTCACCTGTGCTACGACTCTCTTGCACACATTTTGTATTCCCACACATCACAAAATCAGGAAGCACCACAGCTGGAAGAATCTTTGCAGTGGCTCACACCTGTAATCCTAGCACTTCGGGAGGCCAAGGCAGGTAGATCACAAGGTCAGGAGTTCAAGACCAGCCCGGCCAAGATGGTGAAACCCTGTCTCTATTAAAATTACAAAAATGAGCCAGGCATGGTAGTGGGCATCTGTAATCTGACCTAGTGCTTGAACCTGGGAGGCGGAGGTTGCAGTAAGCTGAGACTGCACCACTGCACTCCAGCCTGGAAGACAGAGCAAGACTGTCTCAAAACAAACAAAAATTAGCTAGTCATAGTGGCAGGTGCCTGTAATCCCAGCTACTTGGGAGGCTGAGGTGGGAGAATCCCGTCAACCCACGAGACGGAGGTTGCAGTAAGCCGAGATCGCGCCTCTGCACTCCAGCCTGGGCAACAAAAAGTGAGATTTCAACTCAAAAAAAAAAAAAAAAAAAAAAAAAAGAGCCAATCCAAGGTTGGGAGCATTTGTCATGCCTGTAAACCAAACACTTTAGAAGGCTGAGGTGGGCAGATCACCTGAGGTCAGGAGTTCAAGACCAGCCTGGTTGACATGGTGAAATGATACCCCATCTCTACTAAAAATACAAAAATTAGCTGGGTGTGGTGGTGGGCGCCTGTAATCCCAGCTACTCAAGAGGAGAGGGTAAGGCAGGAGAATCGCTTGAATCTGGAAGGAAAAAGTTGCAATGAGCCGAGATCGCACCACTGCACTCCAGCCTGGGCGACAGAGAGAAACTCATCTCAAAGAAAAAAAAAAAAAAAAAAAAAAAGAGGTAGATAATCCAGTGTTAGTGTTTTCCGAAGCATGTGCTATTGGTGATATGCAAGATGATTCCAGGTGGTGCTGTACTGTATATTTTATAGTCATATATTTAGTTTCATAAATATTAGAAAAGTATACCTAGCACTTCAAATTCATGAGTTCATGTATATTTCCACTTAGAACAAGGCTAAGTGGCAGTGTGCACCTATAGTCCCAGCTACTTGGGAGGCTGAAATGGGATGAATGCTTGAGCCCAGGAGTTCAAGGTTGCAGTGAGCCGTGATCATGCCACTGCACTCCAACCAGGCTGGGAGACAAAGCAAGACTCTCAAAGAAAAAGAACACGGACAGAGCTAAAGTTGACAGTCCCTGCGTAAGAAAAAAGATCGGAGGCTGGACATGGTGGCTCACACCTGTAATCCCAGTACTTTGGGAGGCTAGGCCGGGCATTAACACGGGTTCAAGAGTTTGAGACCAGCCTGTCCAACATAGTGAAACCCCCTCTCTACTAAAAATACAAAAAAATTAGCTGGGCGTGGAAGCAGGTGCTTATAATCTCAGCTACTTGAGAGGCTGAGTCAGGAGAATCCCTTTAACCGGAGAGGTGGAGGTTGCAGTAAGCCAAAATCACACCACTGCACTCCAGCCTGAGTGACAGTAAGATACTCCATCTCAAAAGAAAAAAAAAAAAAGAAAAGAAAAAGAAAAAGAAAAAGAAAAAAGGCCCAATGTGATGCCTCGCACCTGTAATTGTAACATTTTGGGAGGCCAAGGTAGGCAGATCACTTGAGGTCAGGAGTTCAAGGCCAGCCTGGCCAGCATGGCAAAACCCTCATCTTTATTAAAAATACAAAAATTTGTTTGTAACTGAGGAGTGTGTCATGAAAAAAAGAAAAATACAAAAATTACCTGGTGTGATGGCACCTGGCTGTAGACCCAGCTACTCCAAAGGCTGAGACAGGAGAATCACTTGAACCCGGAGGCAGAGGTTGCAGTCAGCCAAGAATGCACCACTGCACTCCAGTCTGGGTGACAGAGTGAGATTCTATCTCAAAAAAAAAAAAAGTGATAGAAATTTTAAGCTAAGAATAGCAGAGCTGGGTTTCACCCAAATCTAAATCCTAATTTTGTGCTTATTTCACTGTCCTAAAATAATTTACTATCTGTATGGCATCAAGTGATTAACACTCTCTTATATAACTGCTTCTTGATCACAACAATCTCATTTATCAAACCAACTATAAGCAATGGTGGGGTCTTAAAGTACTAGTGTCCTTCCATAATGACAGACATATAATAGAAGATCAATAATGACTTGATTATGTGGTTAGATTGTTTCCAACCACTTAGAGGCAGCATAGGAGGAAATGCCACATTAGCTAAAACAAAACCATCATAATATATCCGAAAGCCAATGTTTGGATTAATTGGTGTTTGGATTAACATCACTGATTCCCTCCATGAATGAATATGGAATTAGGAGCTGCTACATACATAATCCTAGGAACTTTTCAATATATACATACAGGGAATATATATAGGAAATGACTCCTGTAGATTAGATGGCAGAGATCTTAGAAATCATACCGAATATCCCAACTACTCGTTCAGCATATCAGGAAGCAGAGAGAGATATAATGACTTGCTTACAGGCTTTTGTTAGATAATGGCACTGACAGCTCTCAGTTCACTTTTTGTGATGTTCCAGGGATTCAATATAAACATCAAGGAAATACAACTAAATGCTTCCATTGTTCCAGTACAAATCCTGCTTAAGGTGAGTTGGGATTTGAAACTCTTTTCATTAAGCAGAAATTCTGTTCACTCACACTAATTAAATTAACTTTGGGTGATAATGCTGATCTGTTTACCTGAGAAATCTACACATACTTCAAAGCACTGTTACAACTCAATTGTTCTTGTGTTCCATTTAGCACACATTTATAAACCTGTGGCATTCTCAACAGTCATATACTCATTTCTTTAACCACAACCACCCATGGTAGATTAGAAGACCACCGTCTTTTAAGTCAAAAAGGACTTGATGAATACCAGCTCTACAACTTAGGATATAACATCAGAGAAGTTACTTTAGCTCTTTAAGCCTATTTCTCTGCTAAAAGAATAATACTAGCACTAACCACCTCACACGACTATCAACAGTGAAACAACAGAGATGGTGTATTCCACTATCTCAAGCATACAGTTAAGTGAAAGGTTAAGTACAGAGTAACAAAAATGTTTACCTATGAGTCTGAAAGAGGGTTTACGGTTTCCAACACTGATACGTTAACATTTACAAAGCATTCTCTCTGTGCAAAGCTTAGGAGGAAATTTATAATCTGAGACTGATATATCAAGAAAAGGTTACAGAGAGTCAGAAGATTTCTTTTATGTTTTTCTTTTTTTATCGTCAGAATTACTTGCAAAACAATGATTTCATTACACGTTTAAATACAAAAGAAACAGCTACTAGTTTTTAAAAGGTATCACAGATATACATCAAAGTATTTGAAATGACATAGTATCTGGGATTTGCTTTAAAATATGACAGTCTCCCAACCCTGTACCCTAAAAATAAAAGGGTAGGGCCAGGCAAGGGGGCTCATGCCTGTAATCCCAAAATGTTGTGAGGCCAAGGCGGACAGAACACAAGATCAGAGTTCAAGACCAGCCTGGCCAATACGGTGAAACTCTGTCTCTACTAAAAAAATACAAAAATTAACCAGGTGTGGTGGTGCATGCCTGTAGTTCCAGCTACTCAAAAGGATGAGGCAGGAGAATCGCTTGAACCCAGGAGGCAGAGGTTGCAGTGAGCCGAGACCATGCCATTGTGCTACAGCCTGGATAACAGAGTGAGACTCCATCTCAAAAAAAAAAAAAAAAGTGGGAATACTTGAAGCTGGGTGATGTATATTGTATATCTGGGGACTCACTACACTATTGTCTCTACTACTGTGTAAGAAAATCTATGGGCCGAGCGCAGTGGCTCTTGCATGCAATCCCAGCACTTTGAGAGATGGAGTCAAGTGGAGGTCAGGAGCTGGAGACTAGCCTGGCCAAGGTGGTGAGGAGGCTGAGGCAGGAGAATCACCTGAATCCAGGAGGTGGAGGGTGCAATGAGCTAAGACTGTGCCACTACACTTCAGCCTGACGACACTAAGACTTCGTCTAAAAAAAAAAACAAAGAAGGAAAGAAAATCTAATCTATGAACATCATAAAATTCTTTTTTTAGAGACAGTATCTCACTATGTTGCCCTGGCTGGTACTGAATTCCTGAGCTCAAGCAATCCTCCAGCCTCAGCCTCCTAAAGTGCTAGGATTTCAGGTGTGTGCCACTGTACCTGGTGGAACACGATAAACTTCTAAGGAACCAAAGTCTCCACCTGAAACTTCTAAATACAAGATACTACTGGAGAAAAAAAGGTGCTATTGGCCATTTCAACCAAGAATACAAAGTATTTTAAAATGACTCAACATCCAGCATGTCTTCTTTATCACATGCTAGGCAGCAGTATCTTCTCTTCCTTTGGTATTACTATGCCACCTACTACAACAGCCCAGGGAATATTTTTTTCTTTTTTGCTCTATACTTTCTAGTTTTCTTTCTTTCTTTTTAAATAAACTACTACTAATTATACACATACAACTAGGACTACTAACACACCATTACTAGCTGTTACAACTACTATTTAATAGTGGACCCACGGAATACTAGGACTTTTTAAAAGCATGACTCATCTGAGAGCATTTAAAAAAAAAAAAAAAGAATCCCAACACCAGGCACAGTGGCTCACACCTCTAATCCCAGCACTTTGGAAAACCCAGGTGGGAGGATCACTTGAACCAGGAAGGCTGAGGCTACAGTGAGCTATTGAACCCAGAAGGCTGAATGAGGCTGCAGTGAGCTACAACTGCACTCGAGGCTGGGTTTAAAAAAAAAAAAAAAAAAAAAATCCCCCCCCCCCCCCCAGAAAAAAAGTTCCGCCGGGCGTGGTGGCTCACGCCCGTAATCCAAGCACTTTGGAGGCCAAGGCCGGCGGATCACCTAAGGTCACGAGTTCAAGACCAGCCTCACCAACATGGTGAAACCGCGTCTTAAAAAACAACAACAACAACAAAAAAACCACAGAAAAAAGGTTCCACAAGGTTCCGAAAAACAAAAATTAAGTTTGACACATGCCAAGTACTATAGTGAATCCACATGAATGAAGTGACATGTAGGCACTGTAAGAGATATCTTAAGTATTTTAGAGATGACAAGAATTGGGAAGGGTGTGCACAGATCATATGGAAATATGATATCATTTTATACGGTATAAGGTACTTGGGCATTCTCAGATTTCAGTATCTGCAGGGGGCCTGCAACCATCCTTCAGTGACACCAAGGAACAACTGTACTCATATGCCCTGCTTTTTCATAATTCTAATAATAGGTACAGATAAGACAATGTTTCCTGCATTTGTATTCAAAGGGATAGAAAAGGACATATATCTATTTCACTATCAAATAGTTCTACTTACTTAACAGCAAAGACAAAACATAATTCTACACATATTTCTTCAAATGTGCCTGGCTAGTTTACTTCTTTAAGTAATGCTCTTTCAAACACACAGATCAGATTCAATCAACTCCCGGACTAAGCAGAATGAAATTTCCTTTGGCTGTCTTTAAAAAAAAAAATAGGCCGGGCTCAGTGGCTCATGCCTGTAATCCCAGCACTCTGGGAGGCTAAGGCAGGCAGATCACAAAGTCAAGAGATCAAGACCATCCTGGCCAACATGGTGAGACCCTGTCTCTACTAAAAATAAAATTAGCTGAGCGTGGTGGCACACGCCTGCAATCTCGGCTACTCAGGAGGCTGAGATAGGAGAATAGATTGAACCCGGGAGGTGGAGGTTGCAGTGAGACCACTGCACTCTAGCCTGGCAACAGAGGGAGACTCGTCTTAAAAAAAAAAAAAAAAAAAAGAAAAAGAAAATATATTTAAAAATAACTCCACCTCCTGAAGAATATACACAGGTATTCATAGTACTCTTCTTTCATTATTTCTGTGTATTAAAATTGGAGGAAAAAATATCAAATTGGAAATCTAGCCCTTCCACCTCCCCTCAGTCCCCCAAAATCCCCATTTCCAATTTACATGACACCTTTTCTCCTCTGGAGCATAAAACTGCCTCCTTTAAGTGGAGGTTTCCAAATGTCTGGAATACACATGAAGAAGGATATATACACTTCTTGAATAGGCCACTTTTTGCCACGTTCCCTAACAATGTGCTGCTTCTACCCACAAACCACTAATGTTTAGTTGCCAGTATTAGGATCTTAGTTTGAGGAAACGACATCTATTATGTGTCCCCAAAGAGTAAAAAGAAAATTTCAAAAAGTTTGATAGAGTTAGAAATCTTAGCTGTACCCATCCTTCTAGTCTTCAAGCCAAAGATGAGAGAAATCACGGAAAGCCTCACATTTCTAGTGGTTCTGGAAACCTTTCTGTCTCCTCCTTATGTATGTCTTTTCCTCTATCTGAATTACTTTCGTATAGAACAATAGAGAATGAGATGAAGGGGGTGGGGAATGCCAAGAGTAGCAAATTTCTACAAACCAGTGATCTTCCTAGAGCTTGTACGCCTAAAACAAATCTGGTAATACAAAAGAACCAAAACCAGTTTCAAGCAGCAGCTTCGTTATATTTGTCAACCTTTGGAACTAATTCCATATACCTACACGTCTGGAAAAAGCTCCCAAACTTTGAGAATTGTCAAATATACACTTGTAGTCTACAGCATTAAACCTAGATTATAAATTATCAGTATCACTTAACTGAATTACACCAAGCAATGGCAAATCTAGATTTCATTAAGAGATACTGTTAAAATCACATTCAGACCTCAGAAGGGCAAGACCCCATAACTCAGTCACAAATACAGCTACAAATGCTTCCTCAACTTTTCAAGCTCTGGGACGCCAAGTCACTGGGAGTTAGCAGCTAAAACACGGGGTTCAATGCAAACTGACCAAAGGAAGTGAAGAAAACAAAGCATATATTAATTTCAGCACTAAGAATACGGATTTGGGAATTACATCTACCGTAGTAAACAGCAGATCAAACAGCTACTGCTAATAAACAGATCATTCTTTACAACCTAAGTACGCCAGGCATTTAAAAAAAATGTTTAAATGGCTAGCCACAAATTGTCCTAGTCGAAACTGATGGCAAAATCCTAAACTGGTCCTCGGCTAGAAGACACTCTGCATGAAGCATCACACAAAAGACAGGAAAGAACAGACACGCTCGCGGCCTCGGTGGATTGCGGCCAGGAGCCCAGGTCTTCGTCCCAGACCCCCGCAACAGGGAGGAAAATAAAAGGGAGGAGGGAAGGGGAGGGAGTGGGGTCCTGTTCCCTGAAAGTGCCTGGGACTGAGGAGCGAAGAGGAATGGAGCGAGTGCAGCACGGAGGAAGCGAGGAAAGCAGCAGACCGGCGTCAGCGGCTTCCAAGGCCGGCAACACCTCGAGCCCGCACCAGGCCCGGCCCTCCCGGCCCCACCTCCTCACCTCCCTCACATCCTGCAGGCACTCGAGCACCGCCAGGTTGTTGCTCCAGGTGTGCTTGGGGCACACGCGGGTGACGTCCTCCCTGCAAGACTCTTCTTCCGCCAGCTTCCAGCCCCCGCCAGCTCCCGCTCCACCCCGCCGGGCCGGAGGCCCACCCGCCGGGAAAGGCGGCTGAGGCGGCTGAGGCTGCTGTTGTTGCTGTTGCTGTTGCTGCTGCTGCTGCTGCTGCTGTTGCTGTTGCTGCTGCTGCTGCTGCTGCTGCTGCTGCTGCTGCTGGAGCTGCGATGACTGAGGCAGCTGGGGCAGCTGCTGACCCGCCGGGCCGCCGCCTCCAGCCTGCCCTACAAAGGACACGAAGTTGGCTCCGGGGCCCTGGCCCTGGCTGTGGACGCCCTGGCCCAGGAGTTTCTCGGCCCCGGCCGCGGCGAGCAGCAGCAACTGCAGCATCGCCGACAAGCGGAACATCTTCGGTACACGTCCACACGCCGCCATCTTGGGTCCGCGGCGAGCTCGACGCACTCGCCGGCGCCGCGTATTTAAATGAGGGGCGGAGCCGCTGGGCGTGGTGGCGTGGCCCGGCTCAGCCCCGCCCCTCCCCGTCCGGACCCGCGAGCCCAGAGTCGGGAGGAGAAGGCAGGGCTGGGAACAGCACACGCCCTGGGCCGGCGGGCGGGAGAGCGGCGCTACTTACCCGGGGGTTGCTGGGGTTTCTTAAAAAGCCCGGGCAGGGCGGCCTTGTCTTAATTCCTGTTGTTGTCGTCACAGAAAAAAAAAAAATCAAGGGAACTGGGATTGCCACAACCAAAATGGCCGTTAGAATATGTTGCTGGTTCAATGACTTGGAAAACAAAAAACTTTCCATGTAAAGGTGAACTTTGCACGACCAGGTGTGTTCCGGAATCGGAACGCCTCTCCTTGCATCGCTCCCTCCTTCCTTCCTTCCACCTGCCTCAAAAGTCTTTCTTAGCCAAAGAGAGAGACAGTATTGAATAGGGTTAAGAGCATAGGTTCTTGGGAAAGAAAAAAAAATTAAGGTTATAATCCTTGCTCTTTGGCAGAGGAGGCAAGAGCTCAAATGTGAAGTATCATTGACAAGATTCGAAATAATAATAAGGGAAGTGCCTGGCCCACAATATGGAAATCAAAAAGTCACAGCCAATATTGTTAATAAACTGGGAAGCTCTTGGTGCATGAATCCTGATTTTAAGCCAGCATTAGATTCATGTTTAAGGGATGAAAAAAATAATAATGAAACACATCTGTGAGGACTCGAGTTAAGTGAGTGTGTCGGTCGCAGGCACCCCACACTAGCGTCCCCTCCCTATCCTTAGGAGAGAGGATATGTTCCCAAAGCCTCTTCACATCCGCTGTGTAATCCGAGCCATGCATCAGGCCTGCGTTTAGGTTCTTATTTAACTGAAGAATGGCACAGAGATGTTAACAGTTGTGCAAGGAGGGATTAAATGAGCTGGCCAGGACGAACTCTGCCATGCCAGCCTGTAGACAGCTAAGCTGGCCACTAGAATCCCTGGGTCTTCCCACCACCCTGATGCACTTTTATCCCACTCTGTCTATGCACATGTTGGAGAATGAAGGCGTTTGGGATGTGTAATCTCCACTGGTCATTGTGTCCAAAAATGCAGCTTCTGCTGTCCCGATCAACAAATGAGCAGTCAAGACCAGATGAGACATATATAGAACCTGAGAAGTCAGAAGTTCAGGGAACCCGAAAGGAGACTCTGAGAGTGAAGATGTTCTGTGAATACAAATTGCCCACTGTGGTTGACCCTGGGCCTCTATCATGGGAATGAGAGCTTGTTGGCATCTCCACCAACAATCACCCTTGCTACTGCCATAAAATGATTGTGAGGCTGCTGCTAACCTTGAGCACTGACTAAGGCAGCCCCATGTTCATTAGCAAAAACATGGCATAGATAAATTTCAGTCAAGCAGGCTGGAGACATCACCAGAAGTCCTTGAGGTATCATTAGGGTATATTATTATTATTATTATTATTATTATTAATATCGAGATGGAGTCTCACTCTGTCACCCACACTATAGTAGTACAGTGGCACGATCTCAGCTCACTGCACCCTCCACCTCCCAGGGTCCAGCAATTCTCCTGCCTCAGCCTCCCAAGTAGCTGGGATGTGCCACCATACCTGACTAATTTTTGTATTTTCAGTAGAGACAGGTTTCACCATGTTGGCCAGGCTGGTCTCAAACCCCAAACCTCAGGAGATCTGCCCACTGCAGTCTCCCAAAGTGTTAGGATTACAGGCGTGAGCCACCGCATTTGGACTCCATTAATTTTCAATGCTGGGTCTGCATCTGTTTAGATAAGTGGGAGATTATTTTAAGCCAGTTTAACTAAAAATTGACAGTCTTAGTCCAGCAGTTGCTTATCTTTCAGCCTGAACTGAGGAAACCCAATAGCAGCCACAGATTGCCTCCATAGATACGGAAGAGTACACATGCCTATCTTGAAATCTCAGTGACCAAGAAGCAAGAAACTGAGATAAATCTGGGAACCTGGCCAGCTTGGACTACGTCAGACAAGTGTAGACCTTACAGAAGCCACAAGCCCCCAGACCAGTGGAGACAGTTGCCCTATCTCTGGTCTCCTGAAGTCATTGGCTTTTCAATATAAAATATACTATCTCTAGGCCAGGTGCGGTGGCTCATGCCTATAATCCCAGCACTTTGGGAGGTCAAGGCAGGTGGATTACGAGGACAAGAGATCGAGACCATCCTGGTCAACATGGTAAAACCCTGTTTCTACTAAAAATACAAAAAATTAGCTGGGCATGGTGCTGCAAGCCTGTAGTTCCAGCTACTCGGGAGGCTGAGAATTGCTTGAACCCAGGAGGCAGAGGTTGTGGGGAGCCTAGATCGCACCATTTCACTACAGCCTGGGTAAGGAGTGAAACTCCGTCTCTCTCTCTCTCTATATATATATATATACATATATACGTATATATATACATATATATACGTATATATATACATGTATACGTATATATATACATATATATACGTATATATATACATGTATATATATACACACACACACACACACACACACACACATATATATATATATATATATATAAATAAAATCTCTTATCAGAAACAGGGAATTCTTTTTACCCTTTATTTGTACCCTTTGTTTCCTGATCGTCACTTTCTTATTCATCTAGTAGGCATCTGTTGAGCATTTTCTTTCTTTCCTTTTTTTTTTTTTTTTTTGAGTTGGAGCCTCACCCAGGCTGGAGTGCAGTGGTGCAATCTTAGCTTACTGCAACCTCCGACTCCTAGGTTCAAGTGATTCAATTATCCTGCCTCAGCCTCCCAAGTAGATGGGATTACAGGTGTGCACCACCACACCCAGCTTTCTTTATTTTTAGTAGAGATGGGGTTTCACCATGTTGTCCATGCTGGTCTTGAACTCCTGACCTCAAGTGATCCATCCACCTCAGCCTCCCTAAGTGTTGGGATTACAGGCATGAGTCATTGCACTCAGCCATGAGCACTTTTTGTTTGTTTTGAGACAGGGTCTCCCTCTGTTGCCCAGGCTAGAGTGCAGTGGCATGATGATCATGGCTGACTGCAGCTTCAACCTCCTGGGCTCAAGCAGTCTTCCCATTTCAACCTCCTCAGTATCTGGGACTACCAGTGTGTGCCACCATGCCCAGGTAATTATAATTTTTTTTTGTAATTTTGGTATTTTGTTTTTTGAGACAGACTCTTGCTCTGTCACCCAGACTAGAGTGCAATGTCATGATCATGGCTCACGATTCCTCAGCCTCCCGAGCTCAAGTGATTCTCCCACCTTGGCCTCCCAAAGTCCTGGGATTACAGGTGTGAGCCCTGCACCCAGCCTTTTGAGCTTTCTTTCTTTCTTTTTTTTTTTCTGAGACAGAGTTTCGCTCCTTGCCCAGGTTGGAGTGCAAGGGTGCTATCTCAGCTCACCGTAACTTCTGCCTCCCAGGTTCAAACTATTCTCCTGCCTCAGCCTCCCGAGTACCTGGGATTACAGGCATGTGCCACTACGACCAGCTAATTTTGTATTTTTAGTAGAGACAGGGTTTCTCCATATTGGTCAGGCTGGTCTCGAACTCCCCACCTCAGATGATCTGACCACCTCAGCCTCCCAATGTGCTGGGATTACAGGCATGAGCCATTGCACCCAGCCTACATTTTGATGTTTAATGTGCCAGGCATTGCTCAAGAACTAGATTATTTTGTGAACATTAGTATTAGGCAATAAATAAACAAATGGATTATGTGAGACACAAACAGTAAACACAGAGGAAGATAATTTCAGATAGTATAAATGCTATGAAGAAAATAACAATAAAAGACATGGTGTGACTGGGAAGGAGAGAGGCTTTATATAAAGGCAGCTGGGGAAAGGCTCTCAGGGTCATAACTGAGCTATCACTCAGAGAGCCTTTTCCTATCTTTCATTCTTTATCTTTTCCATATATATATATATATATATATATATAGAGAGAGAGAGAGAGAGAGAGAGAGAGAGAGAGACAGAGTCTTGCTGTGTCACCCAGACTGGAGTGCAGTGATGTGATCTTGGCTTTGCAACCTCTGCCTCCTGGGGTCAAATGATTCTCCTGACTCAGCCTCCTAAGTAACTCGGATTACAGGTGCCTGCCACTACACCCAGCTAATTTTGGTATTTTTAGCAGAGATGGGTTTTACCATTCTGGACAGGCTAATGTTGAACTCCTGACCTCAGGTGATCCATCCCCCTTGGCCTCCCCAAGTGCTAGGATTACAGGCATGGGCCACTGCACCTTGCTTTTTCCCTGTATCTTTATGCCAGTTGGCATAAAGATGGCAACCATGGAAAGAGGAATCTAAAGTGTTCCAAAATCAGACGTTAATAACTAGTTCAACATTCTAAGGAGCTGGGAATAAACATTTAAAATGAAGGCCTGCTAGGCACCGTGGCTCACACCTGTAATCCCAGCACTTTGGGAGGCCAAGGCAGGTGAATCACCTGAGGTCAGGAGTTCAAGACCAGCCTGGGAAACATGGTGAAACTCCGTCTCTACTGAAAATACAAAAATTAGCTGGGCATGGTGCTGCAGCCTATAGTCCCAGTTACTCAGGAGGCTGAGGTGGGAGGATCATTTGAAAGCAGCAGGTGGAGGTTGCAGTCAGCTTGAGATCATGCCACGGCACTCCAGCCTGGGTGACAGAATGAAACCATGTCTCAGAAATTTTTTTTTAAAAAAGCGGTGGGGGCCAGGCAAGGTGGCTCATGCCTGTAATTCCAGCACTTTGGGAGGCTGGGTAGATCACTTAAAGTCAGGAGATCAAGACCAGCCCGGCCAACATGGTGAAACCCAATCTCTACTAAAAATACAAAAATTAACTGGGTGTGGTGGTGGGCACTTATAATCCCAGCTACTCAGGAGGCTGAGGCAGGAGAATCACTTGAACCTGAGAGGCAGAAGTTGCAGTGAGCTGAGATCATAGCACTGCACTCCAGTCTGGGTGGCAGGGTGACAGAGTGAGACTCAGTCAAAAAAAAAAAAAAAAAAAATAGTGTATGCCTGTAATCCCAGCTATTTGGGAGGCTGAGGCAGAATTGCTTGAACCCAGGAGGCAGAGGTTGCGGTGAGCCAAGATTGCATTGCATTCCAGTCTGGGCAACAAGAGCGAAACTCGGTCTCAAAATAAAAAAAAAAGGGTCGGGGGAGGAAAG
The DNA here is from genome assembly GCF_048565385.1 of Saimiri boliviensis. Classification (NCBI taxonomy): domain Eukaryota; kingdom Metazoa; phylum Chordata; class Mammalia; order Primates; family Cebidae; genus Saimiri; species Saimiri boliviensis. The sequence continues at coordinate 146,697,197 of NC_133449.1, forward strand.
AAGGCCTGCGTGCTGAATTGAAATGAGGAAAAAGAGGACTGGAAGAAGCAGTGAGTGGGGTGAGTCAGAGAACTGGCCAGAAGTCAGATCATATAAAGTCTTTTCTTTTCTCTTTAATTATTATTATTTTATTTATTTATTTATTTATTTATTTAATTTTTTTTTTTTGAGACAGAGTTTTGCTCTCGTTACCCAGGCTGGAGTGCAATGGCGCGATCTTGGCTCACCGCAACTTCCGCCTCCTGGGTTCAGGCAATTCTCCTGCCTCAGCCTCCCGAGTAGCTGGGATTATAGGCACGCGCCACCATGCCCAGCTAATTTTTTGTATTTTTAGTAGAGACGGGGTTTCACCATGTTGACCAGGTTGGTCTCGATCTCTCGACCTCGTGATCCACCCGCCTCGGCCTCCCAAAGTGCTGGGATTACAGGCTTGAGCCACTGCACCCGGCTATTATATTTATTTTTAATAGAGACAAGAGTCTCACTCTCGGCCAGGCGCGGTGGCTCAGCCTGTAATCCCAGCACTTTGGGAGGCCGAGGCGGGTGGATCACGAGGTCGAGAGATCGAGACCATCCTGGTCAACATAGTGAAACCCCGTCTCTACTAAAAATACAAAAAACTAGCTGGGCGTGGTGGCGCGTGCCTGTAATCCCAGCTACTTAGGAGGCTGAGGCAGGAGAATTGCCTGAGCCCAGGAGGCGGAGGTTGCGGTGAGCCGAGATCGCGCCATTGCACTCCAGCCTGGGTAACGAGAGTGAAACTCCGTCTCAAAAAAAAAAAAAAAAAAAAAAAGTCTCACTCTGTTGCCCAGGCTGGTCTTGAACCTGAGCTCAAGTGATCCTTCTACCTCAGCCTCTCATAGTGGCATTGCAGGTGTAAGCCATCAAGCCTGGCCAATATAAGGCCCTATACATACATGTAATTGGGGATACTTCTGATTTCAAACATGACTAAGAGTTTATATTTCCAAAGAAATAAAACCACAAAAACTAGATGAAGCATATGAAGCATCTTTGGAAGGAATAAGAAAGAAACCAATGCAGTCAGAAAATGAGAGGCTACCATCCTTGAGAAAAGTGGTGTACACAGGGAAGCTCCAGCCAAGATTTTTATCTTTATATTTTTTTTGAGACAGACTCTTGCTCCATGACCCAGGCTGGAGTGCAGTGGCGTGATCTTGCCTTACTGCAACCTCCACATCCCTGGTTCAAGCAATCTCCTGTCTTAGCCTCCCGAGTAGCTGAGATTACAGGCACTGCCCATGAAGCCCGGCTTATTTTTGTATTTTCAATGGAGACGGGTTTCACTGTATTGGTCAGACTGGTCTCAAACTCCTGACCTTAGGTGATCCACCTGCCTCTCAGCCTCCTGAAGTGCTGAGATTACAGGCATGAACCACTATGCCCAGCGTCACATTTTTTTTTAAAAACATACTGTCCAATTTGTGGCTCAGAGGAATCAATCTCTTCTAGAAAGTAATAATCTTTTTTTCCTTGAGATAGAGTCTGGCTCTGTCACCAGGCTGGAGTGCAGTGGCACAATCTCGGCTTACCGCAACCTCTGCCTCCAGGGTTCAAGTGAGTCTCCTGTCTCAGCCTCCTGAGTAGCTGGGACTACAGGCATGTGCCATGATGCCCAGCTAATTTTTGTATTTTTAATAGATACGAGGTTTCACCATGTTGGCCAGGGTGGTCTTGATCTCTTGACCTCGTGGTCCACTCCCCGCGGCCTCCCAAAGTGCTGGGGTTACAGGCATGAGCCACTGCGCCCGGCTGAAAGTAACCATCTTTATTGGACTAAAAATACACAGGTGAGAGTTCAGAGGCCCAAAGTGAGATAAGGGTCAAAACACTGCAGACCTTTAGGAAACCACAGAGATAGAGCCAAAAAGCCAAAAATCTGTAAAGAAATGTTTCTCAAGTCACTTGCTGACTCCTAACTGTGCATGCACAGAATGAGACTTTAACAAAGCCAGAAGCAAACAATAGCTAAGAGAGTAATAACTGAACAGAAGCTTCAGCAGCCCCACAAGTTCTGGGGAAATCAGTGTTAAAGTTTAAACCCTTCCAAGGTATAAAAACCTTGGCAAACACTCTGGGCTTTTAACTGAGACCTTAAAAGGGCTACACCCTAGGAATAAAGGCCACATCCCAGGAGAAAGTACAACACCCTAAGAATAAGGACCTTGCCCTAGAATAAAGCACAAAACTACAATAGACCAATCCCAATAAAGCCTAAAACATGCCTCAATGAGATCAAGGTGATCCACCACTACTCTGTCTGTAAGAAAACTTCCAACCTTTTTGAAAGAAAAATTACATCATCCAGAGCCTCTATAATTTTTGATTCATTGCTAGACCATGCAGATAAAAAGTTAACAAGAAACTCTATCTCAAAAAAAAAAAAAAAAAAAAAAAATCAAATGGACATTATAGAATGAATTAAAATTAAAATTTAAAATTTATTATATGATGGCAAGTCACGGTGGCCTATAATCCCAGCACTCTGAGAGGCCAAGGCTGGCAGGCAGATCACTTGAGCCCAGGAGTTCCAGATCAGTCTGGCCAACATGGCAAAACCCTGCCTATACTAAAAATACAAAAATTAGCTGGGCGTGGTGGTGTGTGCCTTGGTCACAGCTACTTGGAAGGCTGAGGCACAAGCCTGGAAGGAGATGATGCAGTGAACTGAGATTGTGCCATTGTACTCCAGCCTGGTGAGAGAGTGAGACTCCAGCTCCAAAAAAAAAAAAAAAAAAAAAAAATTATTACATAATTCTAACACCAGAAGACAGAATTAGTGAACTGGACACAGGTTAACAGAAAATACCTAAACAAAACAAAACAAAAACAGAAGGAAAAGAATTTAAAAAAATAAGAGATATGTAGGACACAGTCAAAATGTAGAGACTCAAAAGGAGAGGAGGAGAATAGGGCAGGCTCAGTATTTGAGGAGGCGATGTCATTGGTTTTCTCAGATTGATGAAAGAAATCAACCTATAGCTTCAAGAAGTTCCATGAGACCAGATGTGGTGGCATATGCTTGTCATTCCAGCACTTTGGAAGGCTTAGGCAGAACTACTTGACTCCAGGAGTTCTGAACCAGCCTGGGCAATATAGTAAGACTCCATCTCTAACAAAAATAAAAAATTAGCTGAGTGTGATGGCACATTCCTGTGGTCCCAGCTACTCAGGAGGCTGAGGCGGGGAAACGGCTTCAGTCCAGGGTCTGAGGCTGCAGTGAGCTATAACTGCGCCACTGCACTGCAGCCTGAATGACAGAGCTCCTATCTACAAAAAAAGAGCCCCTGTCTCAAAAAAAAAAAAAAAAGTTAAAATGGTGACTTTTACGTTAAGACAAAATTTTTAAAAATACAATTGGGTCTTTTTTTTTTTTTTGAGACAGAGTTTTACTCATACTACCCAGGCTGGAGTAGAGTGGCACGATCTTGGCTCTCTAACGCCCACCTCCCAGGTTCAACTGATTCTCCTGCCTCAGCCTCCCAAGTAGCTGAGATTACAGACAACTGCCACCACACCCAGCTAATTTTGTATTTTTAGTAGAGATGGGTTTTCGCTATGTTGGTCAGGCTCGTCTCAAACTCGTGACCTCAGGTGATCCACCTGCCTCGGCCTCCCAAAGTGCTGGGATTACAGGCATGAACCACTGAGCCCAGCCAGGGTCTATTTTTTTTTAAAGGAGGTGAAATAAAGACATTTTCAGACATACAAAAGCCTAGAGAATTCACTGCCATCTGACTTGCATTACCCTAGTGTTGGAAATAGATGCTCAGGGAACTGAGACAAAGGATATTTCAGCAACGCAATTTTTACTTTCTGGACTGCAGTAAATGTACTCTTACTAGTCATCTTGCCATGAGAGCATATTGAACAAAGGAAAAACAGACACATTTATTCCTTACAAATTTGGGGTTGTCCCTTATCGCTGTGTCTGATCTCCGCTCACTAGAGCCAGACCTCACAATCTAAACTAAAACCCGACTGGCTAATAATTTAAAACTTTTCTAAACAGGTAAAAGCAATGGAGAGCTGGGACATGCCTGTGAGCATGTTCAGCATAGATACCTTTGTTAAAGTACAAGGACATAGAATGTACTACATGCCTGTAAGCACAGCATGTTTAACAGCTACATAGGATAGGGCTTAACGAAGTTATTAGCACACTTATTCTTTTTTTTTGAGATGGAGTTTCACTCTTGTTACCCAGGCTGGAGTGCAATGGCGCAATCTCGGCTCACCGCAACCTCCGCCTCCTGGGTTCAAGCAATTCTCCTGCCTCAGCCTCCTGAGTAGCCGGGATTACAGGCACGTGCCACCATGCCCAGCTAATTTTTTGTATTTTTAGTAGAGACAGGGTTTCATCATGTTGACCAGGATGGTCTCGATCTCTCGACCTCATGATCCACCCGCCTCAGCCTCCCAAAGTGCTGGGATTACAGGCTTGAGCCACCGCGCCCAGCCGCACACTTATTCTTTAACAAGAAAGGAAACTTTAAAAAGGAACTTTTCTACTTCCCAAACCTAGGCTGACGGAAAGTGATCCCAGTTGGTAGCCTGAGAAGTAGGAGCACTGGAAGGGTCAATATGGGGACAATTAATACCACTAATTATTTTAGATAACCATAATGACAGATTTAGAACATATCTAAAAGTAAAATATGTGACTCCCATAGCACATAGCATATAATCAAGGATGCAGATTATACTAGCTAGGCCCAAGAATTTAGGGTGAACACTAAAACAGCACATGAATGTGTTAAGTGTAAAGCTAATAGAAGCCAAAAAACAATCCGGGTGCAGTGGCTCATGCCAGTAATCCAAGCACTTTGGGAGGCTGAGGCAGGCGGATCACTTGAAGTCAGGAGTTTGAGATCAGCCTGGCCAACATGGGAGAAATCCCATTTTTACTAAAAATACAAACATTGGCCGGGTACGGTGGCTCACGCCTGTAATCCTAGCACTTTGGGAGGCTAAGGTGGGCTTGAGGTCAGGACTTCAGGACCTGGCCAACATGGTGAAACCGTGTCTCTTTGTATTTTGTAAAAATACAAAAAATTAGCAGGGTGTGGTAGCATGTGCCTGTAGTCCTAGCTACTTGGGAGGCTGAGGCAGGAGAATCTCTGGAACCTGGGAGGCAGAGGTTGCAGTGATCTGAGATTGTGCCACTGCACTCCAGCCTGGGAGACACAGTGAGACTGTCTCGAAAAAATAAAAATAATAAAATAATAAAAATACAAAAATTACCAGTTCATGGTGGTGTGCACCCATAATCCCAGCTATTAGGGAAGCTGAGGCATGAGAATTGCTTGAACCAGGGAGACAGAGATTGCAGTGAGCTGAGATTGTGCCACTGCACTCCAGCCTGAGCAACAGAATGAGACTTTGTCTCAAATAAAAGAAGAGAAAAAACACTGAAATGAAAAGCATTTGATTAATCCAAAATAAGGCAAAAAGGATAGGAATAAAGTAACAAAGAACAGATGGGATAAATAGAAAACAATTGCATTAGGCAGGCCGGGCACGGTGGCTCAAGCCTGTAATCCCAGGTAACAATCTGCTGTTTTATCTCTTTATAGTTTACTAATAAGTAATCTATTAGTGAATATTTATTACTAATAAGTAATTCTTAATGTTATGGAATACTTACTATTATTCTATTTTAAAGGAGAAGAAACGGGTTAAAAATCCTATTAAAAGCCAGGCGCCAGCCGGGCGCGGTGGCTCAAGCCTGTAATCCCAGCACTTTGGGAGGCCGAGGCAGGTGGATCACGAGGTCAAAAGATCGAGACCATCCTGGTCAACATGGTGAAACCCCGTCTCTACTAAAAATACAAAAAATTAGCTGGGCATGGTGGCACGTGCCTGTAATCCCAGCTACTCAGGAGGCTGAGGCAGGAGAATTGCTTGAACCCAGGAGGCGGAGGTTGCGGTGAGCCGAGATCGCGCCATTGCACTCCAGCCTGGGTATCAAGAGTGAAACTCCGTCTCAAAAAAAAAAAAAAAGTTTTTTTTTCTTTCTTTCAGTATTTCACTTATAGTCGATGAGAAACAAAAACATGGGTACTGTGAAAAGCAAAAAACGGCATTAGGTTTTGTAGCAATTTGGGGTTTACTTCTATCCTAGGACCTCTGTCATTTTCCCTTAGAACACCAGGCTCCATGAAGTTAGTAAGTAAGCTTATACCTATGGATTCAGTTCTGCTGGAACCTGGTATACTCCATTTGCTGTTCAGCTGGAAGACATTTTCAGCCTTTCCAGCCTAATTCCAGAGCACCGCGATTTATGGCAATAAAGATTCTTGAATTAAAACAGAACAAAGAAATTGAGGCAGGTGGCCAGAACTGTGCTGAGCAGGAACCCTGCTGCTGCCACTGTCAGAAGTGCTGCCAACGACTAAAAGAAATAAAGGGAAAGAAAGTCATCTCCTCTCTCTTCCTCCCACTTTACAGTCTCCTGGATTCAAATAAACTAGCAGGAAGCCAGCAGGCAAGATAGTCTGCGAAATGTAGATCCCTAGATCTGAGAATAAATAGACCCACGACCAGGATAACACAGGTTTGTTTGTTTGTTTGTTTGTTTATTTATTTGAGACAGTCTCGCTTTGTCACCTAGGCTGGAGTGAAGTGGTGTGATCTCAGCTCACTGCAACCTCTGCCTCCCAGGTTTAAGCAATTCTCCCTGCCTCAGCCTCCGGAGTAGTTGGGATAACAGGCGCCTGCTGCTACACCTGGCTAATGATTGTATTATTTAGAAGAGATGGGGTTTTGCAATGTTGGCCAGGCTGGTCTTGGACTCCTGACCTCAGGTGATCCACCTACCTCAGCCTCCCAAAGTGCTGGGATTACAGACATGAGCCACCACACCTGGTCAGGACACATGGTTCTTAAGAGGCAAACACATTGCTTTCCACTGGCAACAGCAAAATAGAACTGCACGTTAAAGCCTCACCTACTTCATTAGTTTGAAAAAGAAGAAATCTATGGCCTGGTGAGGTGGCTCATGTCTGTAATCCCCACACTTTGGGAGGCTGCCAAGATGGGCAAATAACTTGAGGTCAGGTAGTGGAGACCAGCATGGCCAACACGGTGAAACCCCATCTCTATTGAAAATATGGAAACAGGCCAGGCATGGTGAAAGGCACCTATAATCCCAAGTACTTGGGAGGCTGAGGCAGGAGAATCGCTTGAACCCAGAAGGCAGAGATTGCAGTGAGTAAGCTGAGACTGTACTACCGCACTCAGGCCTGAGGCAACAGTGAGACTCAGTTTCCAAAAAAAAAAAAAAAAAGGAGAAATCTACCTGGCTGGGATTATACCCCTCTCCCAAGAGGTAGACATGTTCCTGCCTCTAGAAGTCAAAGACAAAAGACACTAGGCCATTATGCATGGCAAAGTCTTTATTTTCACATTTACATTAAAACATAAAACAGAAACATTAAAACAAAGGATACAAATAGAGTTCTCACTGCCCTGTTTTCAAAGCAGGGGCAAGGATACATACGACGACAAGATATTTTGAGTTTGTTTAACTCCAAATCCTCAAGTGGGGGAAAAAAAACCATAGATACAGTGGCAAAGGAATGTGGTGGGGCAGAGAGCCTGGTGGAACCCAGAAGACTAAGGCCTGCATCTATGTGATGTCCTGCAATGGGGATAGGGAATGGGGACAAGGTTTTGTTTTCTGAGATAGAGCCGGCCTCGCTGTTGCCCAGGCTGGAGTGCAGTGGCACAATCTCAGCCTACAGCAAACTCTGCCTCCCGGTTTTAAGCGATTTCCCTGCCTCAGCCTCTCAAGTAGCTGGGACTACAGGCACATGCCAGTGTCCAGCTAATTTTTGTATTTTTATTACAAAATTTTAATTTCACCATGTTGGCCAGGCTGGACAAAGTTTTTTTTACTTTGGAGATATTAGTCACAGTCACATGAATTTGCTTCCAAAACATCCAAATTTAATGTACAACTGCAAGGACTGGCAAGACTTAGGATTCACCTAAGGTCTCTCATAGTTAAGTCCCTTGCTTCCTATTCTTAGGGCAATCAATCAGCATCAGTTGAGTATACTTCAAAGCAAGTCAAACCCTAATCCTGCCCAGGCCCCAAAACGAGGCCAGCCAGGGCTTGACCGCCTGTATCTTCTCAGTGGCAATCTCCTGAAGCCAGATGAGTTCTGCTTTTTAACTCCAATCCTATTCTGCCACTGCAACTCCAGGCCTGGGCAGCCACTCTTAATCATCAACATATCAAAAGGAGTATCTTCTCTGAAAAAAGAACTTTTCTGGGGTTCTAGAAGCTAGCTTTTACCAAAGACGTCTTCAAATAGGGGCCGGGTACACTGGCCCATGCCTATAATCTCAGCACTTTAGGAGGCCAAGACAGGAGGATTGCTTGAGGCCAGGAGTTCAAGACCAGCCTGGGTAAAATAGTAAAACATCCATTGCTACAAAAAATTTTTAAAAGGAAAAAATGATGTCCTAAAATACTAAAGGGTCATTAAAAAGCACAACTAGAACTTGGAACTCTGGGGAAATCTACTGCAATAACCCCTGGCTGGAGAGAAAGATCTTAGAAAGAGCTCTTGGGGGCACGGAGAGAAAAAAAAAATAGGTCTTGAACTGACAGGTCAGAAGTGTTTTATAATAAAAACAATAACATCTCTTCACCAATCATTTGAGAAAATAAAGACTGCAGACACTGACCTGCCCACATCTTTAAGCATATTCTGTTGAGGACAGTGGTTTTGGGAAGCAGTCTAAGCAAAGCAAAAAAATAAAATATAACTCAGCCCTCTATTGGAGAGAAGTGATGCTCCCAGGTATGGATTGAATGTTGGTGGGTACCTCCCTGCCATTCACATAGGTTTCCCAAACACTATTCCTGAGAATAGCCTTTTATTAACAACATTTTAAGAAAAGGTTAGGGAGGCAAATCAGAGGAAACTGGAATCAAACATCAGCTTCATATAGGGAAGGCTTTACCTGGAAAGTATAAAAAACACTTATGAACAGCCCCTCAGACTGAGGAATTGGCTTTATTTAGATAGGAACTCTTTCAAAATGGGACAGACAAGTTTTTCTCATGTTTTCAACAAAGTCTGAATAAATTTTGTAAACTCTTTTATGTATGGCTCCTAATCTCTGACACAAGGGGAGTCACAAGTAAAAGCTTTGACATACCCCTCATCTTTTCCAGGCAAGAGACAGAGAGTGTTCTTTAAAGCACTAGCTTGGATAAAACCAATCCTGAGATCCTAGGCTGGCTAGAAAAAGCAGTCCTCCCCACTGCTCATACACCTGGCCTCTTTCCTTACTTCTCACAAAGCAATTTAGGAGAATTAGGAACTTAATGCACAAGTTATTAGCAAAGGGAATAGTTCACTACCTGCTTCCATCCCTGGGCCTGCCAATGTTCCAGCACTTCATACCTAAAACACAAGCATTGTTCCTGTTGGGCGCAGTGGCTCACACCTGTAATCCCAGCACTTTGGGAGGTCGAGGCCAGAGGATCACGAGGTCAAGAGATCGAGACCATCCTGGCCAACGTGGTGAAACCCCGTCTCTACTAAAAATACAAAAATTAGCTGGGCATGGCAATGCATGCCTGTAGTCCCAGCTACTCCGGAGGCTGAGGCAGGAAAATCACTTGAAGCCGGGAGGCAGAGGTTGCAGGTTGCAGTAAGCCAAGATGACATTACCACACTCCAGCCTGGGCAACAGACTGAGACTCCATCTCAAAAAACAAAAAAAAAACAACCAAGTGTTGTTGCCACAAAGCACAACCAGATGTGCTCTATCACACACTTCTGTGGAGATATGACAAGTTACTAAAAGATTGTCAACCTTCAAGGTCCGAAATAAACCAGACATAAGGTTCTACAGTGCCCTCTTGTGTTCAACTGAATAATACTCTTTTACATCTATGTTGCATCAAATCAGTATCAAGATGAAGGTTAGTCCTTTCAAGGATACCTAAGTGACAAAACAACTCAGGTGGGGTGTCACATCCCCTAGAAAACGCTTAAATGCTTAATGCCTACACACATTCTAGATGACTGATGAGAGGACACTCTCGAAGGTCCAGAAAATCACATAGAAGAATTTCCAGCAAACAATAATGGTTAATGAAGGCTTTAAACCCAAGAAATGGATAATGTAGATAAAGTACCCATCAATTACTCTTTTAGTGGACATAACAGATACACGATCTGTTGTATCTCAGCGACAGAGTCCTAGAATCATATTAATGGAACAAACCATGATCCCCAATGTTCTAGGCTGTACACAGTAAACGGGGATCTTGCCTGGGGCTGCTAGGTGCTAGCAAACAACATTTAAACCTAACCAGCAGCATGCCTGAAAGGTTTCAAGACCATGGTCACTCCCACTTATAGATATGGACTATCTTCTCTGTTAAGGTGGCCAAGTAGCTGTTATGGTTCACCTCAAATGGGCAGATGTCCAAGACAGGCTGAGCAGTCTGTAGTTCCTGGAGCAACGAGCCACTGGAAGCATCCCACAGCTGAAGAAAGCAAGCAGAGAGAAGGGTCAGAAGTCAATCAGTTCACCCAGGGGACTTGCTTTCTTTATCATCAAACAAGTCAGACAAGGCTGCAGAGAGAACACTACCTGGAGAAAAACAAGCCATCCCTAACCTTCGCAAGGTTACTCAAAGCCAGCACACCTGACATAGTTCAGGTACAGCTTCACCTACTGTAATCAGCAGTTAGTCTACCTGTAAGTAGATCTGAAAATAGAGCCCAGATTCCATTCCTTCAATCTATGTGCCAGACTCATGTAGGGACAGAAGGGCCAATATGATAAAGTCCCCTGTCCTTGGCCTCATGGAACTCACCTTTTTTTTGGAGGGGTGGGGGGAGTCACAGTCTCGCTCTCGTCACCCAGGCTGGAGTGCCCTGGCATGATCTTGGCTCACTGCAACCTCCACCTCCCAGGTTCAAGGGATTCTCCTGCCTCAGCCTCTCAAGCAGCTGGGACTACAGGTACTTGCCACCACAGCCAGCTAATTTTCTTGTATTTTTGGTACAGATGGGGTTTCAACATGTTGGCCAGGCTGGGCTCGAACTCCTGACCTCAGAAGATCCGCCCGTCTTGGCCTCCCAAAGTGCTGGGATTACAGGCATGTGCCACTGCATCTGGCCTCTAAAAATTTATTACTGGCCAGGCATGGTGGCTCACACCTGTAATTCCAACACTTTGAGAGGCAGAGATGGGAGGATACCTTGAGGATAGGAGATTGAGACCAGCTAGGGCAATATAGCAAGATTCCCATCTCTACAAGAAATTTAAAAATTAGCCAGGTGTGGTGGTGCATGCCTGCAGTTCCAGCTACTCAAGAGGCTGAAAGAGGATTGCTTGAGCTAAGGAGGCTACAGTGAGCCATGATTACACTACTGCACTCTAGCCAGAACAGAGCAAGATACTGTTTCTTTAAAAAAAGAAAAAGAAAAAGAAAAAGAAAAGAAAAGAAAAACATTTTAAAGTATTAAAAAGTAGAGAAAGCCAGGCATGAGCATGATAGCATACACTTATAGTCCTAGCTACTTGGCAGGCTGAAGCACAAGAAACACTTGAAGCCAGGAGGTGGAGGTTGCAGTAAGCCAAGATCGCACCTCTGCACTCCAGACTGGGTGACAGAGACCCCTTCTCAAAAAAAAAAAAAAAGTAGAGAGGGCCAGGCACAGTGGCTCATGCCTATAATCCCAGCACTTTGGGAGTCTGGGGCGGACGGATCACTTAAGGTTAGGGGTTCAAGACCAGCCTGGCCAACAAGGTGAAACCCCATCTCTACTAAAAATATAAAAATAGCCAGGCATCGTGGTGTACTTCTATAGCTACGTGGGAGGCTGAAGCAGGAGAATCGCTTAATCCCAGGAAGCAGAGGTTGCAGTGAGCCAAGACTGTGCTACTGTACTACAGCCTGGGTAACAGAGTGAGATTTTATCTCAAGGGGGAAAAAAAAAAAAGATGGCTCACACCTGTAATCCCAGCACTTTGGGAGTCTGAGGTGGGCAGATCACCTGAGGTTGGGAGTTCAAGACCAGCCTGACCAACATGAAGAAACCCTGTCTTTACTAAAAATACAAAATTAGCTGGATGTGATGGTGCATGCCTATAATCCTAGCTACTCGGGAGGCTGAGGCAGGAGAACAGCTTGAATCCAGAGGTGGAGGCTGTGGTGAGCTGAGATGGCGCCATTGCACTCCAACCTGGACAAGCAAAACTCGGTCTCAAAAAAAAAAAAAAAAAAAAAAGACATTTTCTTATATCTGGCATAACGTCATCATGTCCAACAAAATTAATAATTTACAGTATTATCTAATACCTGGTGCATAATCAGCATTTTCTGATATATTTTTATATTCAGTTTATTTGAATCAGGATCAAGTAAGGTCTACATTACATCTGCACTCAAGACTGGGTGTTTATAAATTTTAATTGTCTCTTTTAACCTAGATCAGACCCAACCTTCCCACCTTTTTACTTCTGCCATTGATTTACTGTGGAAGCTGGATCAGCTGTCTTAGAGAACACCCCCTACCTGGACTTGTGTATATGTTTTCTGTGCTATCATTAAACTTGTTCTCCTCTATTCCCGGCAACTCTAGTCAATGAAAGTTAGCACTAGTTTCTAGAGTTGCACTATACAGTATGGTGGCCTCTAGTTATACAAGTTACTTATATTTAACTTGATTAAAGTAAAACATTAAGTTCTTCTGTGGCACTAAGCACACTTAAAGTGCTCATGTGGCTAGTGTGACTGTATTAGAGGATGCTGCTCTAAGCCTTAATTAGACTCAGGTTCATGAACATCTCGGCCAGGTGCAGTGACTCACACCTGTAATCCCAGCACTTTGGGAGGTCCAGGCTGGCAGATCACTTGAGGTCAGGAGTTCGAGGCCAGCCTGGCCAACGTGGTGAAACCCCATCACTATTAAAAATACAAAAATTAGTCTGACATGGTGGCAGGTGCCTGTAATCCCAGCTACTGAGAAGGCTGAGGCAGGAGAATCACTTGAACTAGGGAGGTGGAGGTTGCAGCAGTGAGCCAAGATCGTGCCACTGCACTCTAGCCTGGGTGACAGACGGATTATTGTCTCAAAAAAAAAAAAAAAAAAGGGCCAGTCACAGTGGCTCACACCTCTAATTCCAGCACTTTGGGAGGCTGAGGCGGGTGGATCACGAGGTCAAGAGATCGAGACTATCCTGGCCAACATGGTGAAATCCCGTCTTTACTAAAATTACAAATATTAGCTGGGCATGGTGGCATGCGCCTGTAGTCCCAGCTACTTAGGAGGTTGAGGCAGAGAAGTGCTTGAACCCGGGAGGCGGAGGTTGCAGTGGGCCAAGATTGGGCCACTGCCCTCCAGCCTGGCACCTGGCGACAAAGCAAGAGACTCTATCTCAAAAAAAAAAAAAAAAAAAAAAAAAGACATCTCATAGGAGGCACCATGTGCTTCCTATTGTCATCACATCAAAAAGACCCAATTATTTTTGGTTAACCCACCTACAGTGATGGCAAAATTGACCAACATGTTCAGGTGGTGACAGACTGATTCTTCCACTGTAAAACTTCCCATCAATCTTTCATCTGTTTGTTTAATCCTGAATTGATGAAGCTGAGGCCTGAATTAATTATTTTATTGAGGTTTCAGTACTGTCTTTTTTTTTTTTTTTTTGAGACAGAGTTTCGCTCTTGTTACCCAGGCTGGAGTGCAATGGCGCGATCTTGGCTCACCACAACCTCCACCTCCTGGGTTCAAGCAATTCTCCTGCATCAGCCTCCCGAGTAGCTGGGACTACAGGCGTGTGCCACCACGCCCAGCTAATTTTTGTATTTTTAGTAGAGACGGGGTTTCACCATGCTGACCAGGATGGTCTCGATCTCTTGACCTTGTGATCCACCCGCCTCGGCCTCCCAAAGTGCTGGAATTATAGGCGTGAGCCACCACGCCCGGCCCTCAGTACTTTCTTTCTTTCTTTAAAGATTCACACACAGTATGACCCCTGGAACTGTGGCTCAGTTAAAAAGAATGATGCGACTCTACAGATATTGAAATGAAAACATCTCTAAGATAGGAAGTTAAATGAAAAAAGAAGAAACTATGAAGCAGTATGGAAAGCACAACTCATATGTAAACCAGGCAACATCACATACACACATATGTGGATATGTGGGATTACACAGAACTTTTTTGCTTTATGAGCTTCTGTAAAAAAATGTTCAAGTTTTCCCTTACCAATATTTTAAGCAAAACTACTTTTTACATGAAAGTAAAAAATTACAGGCTCACCAGGGCAGAATTTGCTGCTTCATCCCCAGTACAGACCAGGATGTTGCCATCATTCTCTGGGCTTCGGAAAATGGCATTTTTGGTCAACAGTTTGCAAGTGGGTCCTCCAAAAAATGTATGTACAGGCTGGCAGGAGCAGACCAGATTTCCAGTGTCATCCAGTCTGTAGGACATTTCCATCAGCACACTTCGTATTGTGGTATGATTTTTATCTACGGGACAGAGAAATCAGTGCTGCACCATGGGTATGCTACAAAACACATTAACCAAGTACCCAAACCTCAGACACTTACAACCTACTTGGATGGAAAAGCCATAAATGCATTAAACCATCAAAAACAGCTACAAAACAAATAACAGGACAAGAACAAAATATCACAGCATCAATGAAATTCAGAACCGTAAGCTAGAAATCAAGTTATCTACAATGGGTTTTTGCTTAAGAGAAAAACAATTTTGAGAGTGACTTACCTGTTTTAGTTAAGATCAGTCTCCTGGCAGACCTCTGCTGGGGGATTTCTCTCTCAAGAATTCTCAGTAAAAGGTTTTTCCCTTCCCCCAGTGAGAACCTCATTAGCCCCAGGGACTGCATTTTTTTATAAAGTGAAAGTGTGCTATTACAGAAAGATAAAGATGATTTGAAATTCTGCTGGGAGGCAAACAAAAGCCAGAGAACAAAATAGAACCCCCAGGATTTCTACACCAGTCACAGCAAATCAGTCTTGGAGATAGCAGAGCCGTGGGATGACAAAGAGCCCAAGGGTCTTTAGAGTGAAGTGCTACTGAGATGTTTCTCAGCTCAAAGGAAACTTAAAAACATGTGTAGATCTACCCACAACTAGAAGTGGGCGCATTTAATGACTAACTCTAACTAAACACCTGCCTGTTATAAATTTGCTTAATACAGTTGTTACCTCAGCATCTGTTTTTAGGGCTGGCATAAATTATTTGAAACCCAGATGTACCCTGTCAACTTTGGCCTAGTTACAACGTCCCTTCCCTGAGCAAGGTTCGAAATATAGCACACTTGTCCCTCCCCTCAACTCCCAACCTGCCCCTACGGTGGCCTATCCTGGATGGCCTAACCCCTTCTTCCCATTGGCCCTCTGAAGCATGCTGCCCTCTTTTCTTTGGGATCTATCAAGTAAGCTGTTTCCGTTATTTCATGTGTTTTATGCACTACCTCCTTTGTATCTCACTTGACCAACACACTTGAACCTAGCTTCTTTCCTATTCAGGGCTCTTCTAGAGAGTTGCTATCTCAAAGGAAATAAACTGGACACAGGTCAGACAAGAGACACAAGGGTACCCGCCAGTATAAACAAACTCCCTGTGAGGGACACCTGGTCATGCGTCAGACAGGCATTAGGCCATCTACCAAGACAAAGGAGTATCTTGTGAAAGACACACTATGAACATTCACAACCAACTCCCTTGAGCTTGGCGGACAGGGTTAGAGTTTATAGACACTCTCCTGACAGAGAGCTCAAGACCAAATTAGAAAGAAAAAACGTACAACGCTGACCATCAGTACAGTTCACCTGGAATTTAGATTCATGCCACTTAGCCTAGAAAGAAGCTGTGAATGAAGCACAGTCTGCTGTTAGGGGTTCCACCTCTGATTCCGAAGACAGAGATGTTCAGCTGGCTGAGCCCACACAACCACTGTTGTCCATCTCCCCTTATTTACCTTCGTTGGCACAAATAAGGAGGAATAGACAATACGCCGGGTACTACATGGCTGTCCTAATCTAGGCTTTTCTCTCAGGGGAAGTGAGGGGCAGGCAGAAGACAAAAAAGTGATCTCAAGGTGGCTCAATGACCTAAAGAGCTGGCCCCCTCATTCCACTACTGTTCTAAGTTGCAGGGGCTCCTGAGTGGCTAATTCACTTCCAGGAGGACCTGGCAGAATATGCTTCAGTCCTCACATGGAGGAAGCAGGAAGGCAGGCTCTGTGCGGGAGTTTGGAGACACCATCCTTCCTATAGTAGCAAGAGCTACAACATATCTTATTAGCCTGTGAGGGGTACCACAGCCACCCAAAGGATAGGCTCAAACTCTCCTTCCCTCTTCTCTACCATTGCGCTCCCAAATAAACCAAAGGAGGCCCCACAAGGACATTCCACTACTCACTAGGCCTGTAGGTCACAAGACAGTGCCGGGAGCTGTTTTCTGTCTGAAAGTCTATGCAGCCCCCTGGCTCCAAGGGCAGCACATGAGGCCAGTGAGTAAAGTCCATTTTCCGTTCCCAGAAGGAAGCATCCTCCAAGTTTCCAGCCAGCACCCCACCATATGGAAATGCAGCCGAGGCAGCTCTGGGCATGTATGACAGGGAGACCAGTGGACATCTGAAGGGAAAAAAAGGAAACTGTATCTTACATTCCAAAACTCGGATGGCTCTAGACCCCTCTACCAGGAACCCTCAAGCACATTCCTACCTCTACAGAGGTTAAACACCTTTAGTCACTATCCTCTGACATCTGATAAAAATTATCAACCCTCTCTGTAGAAACAAAAGAGTATACATATAATATTCTGCACCTAATTTCAAGGGAGATACCAGATGGTCTAAAAAAAAAGGAAAAAAATAACTAGGAGATTTAAGGGATAAAAAGATCACAGTTTACTAGGAAGCTTGACTGGTGTGAAGCTTGTGGAAATGGGGTTAGCCACATACAAAGAAAAGTCAGGAAAGAAACAAAGCTTAAATATGTAACAAAATAAAGATTCCAAGTTGTAGCTGACAGACTCCACAATTAAAATACAGCTAAAAGCAGCTACATTTAAATTCAGAAACAGAACTGTTTTAGATTTTCTAAATTTCCTTCTGCAAGCATATGACCAGGACTATACGCCAAGAATTCTCTCAGAAATATCATCCTTCAAACCGTGTTCCTAGGAACTCATTTCTGCTGTGAATTCCTTCATGCCAAAGTTGCTAAAATGTCTACTTTGCCTGTTTTATTTCATTTTCCCTGTGACAATAAAGGTAATCAAAGTAAACAAAAATAAAAATGAACAATACATACAAATACTCTTTCCTTTCCATTTTAAAACTTGCTGGGTTTTAGTTTGGTACTTGCTGGGCATCGTAGCTCACGACTCTAATCCCAGCACTTAGGGAAGCCAATGTGGGAGAGTCACTTGAGGTCAGGGGTTTGAGATTAGCTTGGCCAACATGGTGAAACCCCATCTCTGCTAAGGATACAAAAGTTAGTCAGGCATGGTGGCACACACCTGTAGTCCCAAATACTCAGGAGGCAGAGGATGCAGTGAGCCAAGACTGTGCCACTGCACTCCAGCCTGGCTTACAGAGTAAGACACTGTCTTAAGAAGAAGAAAAAAAAAAAAAAAACACCTGCCAGCAACAAAAAAACCATGCTGTATTTTACTGTCTACTCTATGTGGGCATAGGTTTCAGTAAATAATTATTACTTTACTGATATCTTTATGTTTAGCTCTCCTTGCTCTTTTTAATATATCCAGTTGGAAACAAACTATCTCTAAGATTCATTTTGGCCAGGTCACAGACCCTACTCCCCTTCTGAGAACTTTACACCTACAGGGCAGCTCAACACATTCTAAGACATAGTGGTGCTGGTAGCCATCCATCCTCAGAACTTGGGCTGACTTTTATAAACTTCTCAATCTCATATATGGATTAAATAATAAATAATAATACAGTATCTTCAAACAAGTTGGTTTAGCTTTGGATTAGGTTAAGTTTTAAATCACTTTTATTAGGCTAGCCTTAACTGCTCTGTTCCCATGTGCTAGACATGTGGCTATTAAAGTAAGTGGCCTACATTGACCAGATTTTGCAAATGAAGCTTTCAATGGGCCAAGAAATAAAACTATGGCCACACAACTTGTAAGTAGTGGAGCTGGGTTCTGAACAGAGATCTGACTATTTTGCCATGTTAGATAATTACTGACTATGAACCTGGCTATAACTGTACCAGAACTCTCTGTCATATGAAATACCATGGATATAAACTCTTATTAATAAGAATGTTATTGATTCTGAAGTGACATCAAGTGGATCTTCAAAAACTGTTGTGAGGATTTATGACCAACTGTGGAACACCCTCTGAAGAAACAATGAACACAATAATAAGCCAAGAAAAAGCTACTACTACTACCAAGAAGACAGTAAGTGGCTCCTCACCTGGCTTTCTGAGCTACTAACTCCTGGACATGACTGCTGTTGTTTCGCATGTCATATACTAGAATTGAACCATTGGCCAGTCCAGCATACATGTAGTTATTCTCATCAAGACACCAGCAACAGCTCCAGACAGGACGTCCAGCATTGTAAGTCTGGACCACGGTGTTTGTCTCCAGGCTGTGGAGTTACAAGAGACTTTTACAACTGCATTAAGAAAATCAAATACCTGGCAAAGATGTAAAGAGTATCATTTAAATGATCCTTAATCCTTAACTGAGAACACACTCACACAACCAAAATATCAGGATTCCCTACTTTTTCTAAGATCTGCCCAGGTAACTCCTTTAAATTCTAGAATATTTGTTTTGGGGGCCACAGATTTTCCTCGAGTTGTAAGGAAGTAAAAGAATAAAGCGGCTGGGCATGGTGGCACACCTCTGTAATCTTAGTATTTTGGGAAGCTGAGGCAGGCAGATCACTTGAGGTCAGGAGTTTTGCGACCAGCCTGACCAACACGGCAAAACCCTACCTCTACTAAAAACACACAAATTAGCGAGGTGTGGTCAGCCGCAGTGGTTCACGCCTGTAATCCCAGCACTTTGGGAGGTTGAGGTGGGTGGATCACGAGGTCAAGAGATTGAGAACATCCTGGCCAACATGGTGAAACCCCCATCTCAAGTAAAAATACAAAAATTAGCTGGGTGTGGTGGCACTTGCCTGTAATCCGATCTACTCGGGAGGCTGAGGCACAAGAATCGCTTGAACCCAGGAGGCAGAGGTTGCAGTAAGCCAAGATCAAGCCACTACACTCCAGCCTGGCGACAGAGCAAGACTCCATCTAGAAAAAAAAACTAGCCAGGTGGCATACAACCATAATCCCAACTACTCAGGAGGCTGAGATAGGAGAATCATTTGAAACCAGGAGGTGGAGGCTGCAGTGAGCCAAGATCATGCCACTATACTCCAGCCTCAGTGACAGAGCGAGAATCTCTCTCTCAAAAATAAGTAAGTAGCCGGGCGCGGTGGCTCAACCCTGGAATCCCAGCACTTTGGGAGGCCGAGGCGGGTGGATCACGAGGTCAAGAGATCGAGACCATCCTGGTCAACATGGTGAAACCCCGTTATCTACTAAAAATACAAAAAAAAATTAGCTGGGCATGGTGGTACGTGCCTGTAATCCCAGCTACTCAGGAGGCTGAGGCAGGAGAATTGTCTGAACCCAGGAGGCAGAGGTTGCAGTGAGCCAAGATCGTGCCATTGCACTCCAGCCTGGGTAACAAGAGTGAAACTCCGTCTCAAAAAAAAAAGTAAGTAAGTAAGTAAGGGTATAAAGAAGTCATCATTGTACCCAAGGGCAGTGAATGCTTGGTGAATAGCTCTGTTACTCTGAATTATCCAGGTAACAGACCAGGAACAGGAGTAAGCAGTCCTAACCTGGTATGGTGATGCTGTGAATGTCAGGTATCAAAGCTCCCTCTATCCTATCATTCCACAAACTTTATTTTTTTATTATTTTTATTTATTTACTTACTTTGAGACAGAGCCTTGCTCTGTTGCCCAGGCTGGAGTACAGTGGTGTGATCTCAGCTCACTGTAATCTCTACTTCCCAGGTGATTCTTCAAGTGATTCTCTTGCCTCAGCCTCCCTGGTAGGTGGGATTACAGACGACTGCCACCATGCCCAGCTAATCCTTTTTTTTTTTTTTTGAGACGGAGTTTCGCTCTTGTTACCCAGGCTGGAGTGCAATGGCGCAATCTCGGCTCACCGCAACCTCCGCCTCCTTGTTCGGGCAATTCTCCTGCCTCAGCCTCCTCAGTAGCTGGGATTACAGGCATGTGCCACCATGCCCAGCTGATTTTTTGTATTTTTAGTTGAGACGGGGTTTCACCATGTTGACCAGGATGGTCTCAATCTCTTGACCTTGTGATATGACCTCCTCGGCCTCCCAAAGTGCTGGGATTACAGGCTTGAGCCACCACGCCCGGCCTGCTAATCTTTGTATTTTTAGCAAAGATGGGGTTTCACCATGTTGGCCAGGCTAGTATCGAACTCCTGACCGCAGGTGATCTGCCTACCTTGGCCTCCCCCAGTGCTGGAATTATAGCCTGGCCTCCACCAACTTTAGAATTTTATTCTCATCTCCTTAAAATATGCTTTAGACCTCTTTTGTAACATATAATTTTAACAAAACAGGATACTATGCTTAGTTTTGTAACCTCCTGTGTCCATTTCTAAAAGCAATATATTTTAAATGGATCTCAGAAGACAATCTCAAAAAAAAAAAAAAAAAAACAGAGCTACAGTCATAACACTGATATTAATTTCATGCTACTCAACACTAAACAGCCAAATCTCCATCTTGTCCCCCCAAATCACTCACCTGGTCAGTTTAATAGTGTTGTCTAGGGAAGCAGACAGTAGTAAGCCTCTGGAGCAACTGTTAAAAGCTAGTCCACGGATCTGTTTGCCGTGCATCGGAATGTACTGACTGCTTTTCATGTTGGCAGTACTCAACATCTTAACACCAAAGCCTGTCAAAGGCAAGAGAGTATGAAATAGATCACTGAAAGTGACCCTAGGGCAATGCAAACTACTTTTTCAAGTAGCTCCCTTTGTCCACCTTTCTTGGCATGTAAGTCCTTGGGAACCAGCTGGTCAAACAAAATAAAAATTCTCCTATGTTATAATTTATTTATTTATTTTTGAGACAGGGCCTCACTCTGTCACCCAGGCTGGAGTGCAGTGGTGTGATCTCGGCTCACTACAACCTCCGCCTCCCGGTTCAAGCGATTCTCCTGCCTCAGCCTCTCGAGTAGCTGGGACTACAGGCATGTGCCACCATGCTCGGCTAACTTTTGTATTTTTTGGTAGAGATGGTGTTTCACCATATTGGCCAGGCTGGTCTCAAACTCCTGGCCTCAAGTGATCTGCTCATCTCAGTCTTCCAAAGTGCTGGGATTATAGGCACGAACCACCATGCCTGGCCTATAATTTATTTTAAAAAGTATAACCCAGGCTGGGTACAGTGGCTCATGCCTGTAATCCCAGCACTTTGGGATGCCTGGGTAGGCAGATCACCTGAGGTCAGAAGTTTGAGACAAGCCTGGCCAAAATGGTGAAATCCTGTCTCTACTAAAAATACAAAAAATTAGCTGGGCAAGGTGATGGGTGCCTGTAATCCCAGCTACTCAGAAGGCTGAGGCAGGAGAATTGCTTGAACCTGGGAGGCAGGGGTTGCCATGAGCCGAGACTGCACCATTATACTCCAGCCTGGGCAACAAGAGTGAAACTCTGTCTCAAACAAAACAAAACAAATAAAACGAAAAGAAAAAGAAAAAGAAAAGAAAAGCCGGGCGCGGTGGCTCAAGCCTGTAATCCCAGCACTTTGGGAGGCCGAGGAGGGCGGATCACAAGGTCAAGAGATCAAGACCATCCTGGTCAACTTGGTGAAACCCCGTCTCTACTAAAAACACGAAAAATTAGCTGGGCATGGTGGCACGTGCCTGTAATCCCAGCTACTCAGGAGGCTGAGGGAGGAGAATTGCTTGAACCCAGAAGGCGGAGGTTGTGGTAAGCCGAGATCGCGCCATTGCACTCCAGCCTGGGTAACAAGAGCGAAACTCCGTCTCAAAAAAAAAAAAAAAAAAAAAAAAAAAGAAAAGAAAAAAAGTACAACCCATGCTTGCCTCATGACCATGAAGAGAAGAAAAAGTATGTTCCATTCCAAATGTCCAGGTAAATGGATAAACAAGTCTATGGTATACACATATAATGGAATACTACCCATTAAAAAGGAATTAACTACTAATATACACTACAATAAAAAATTATGCAGAGAGAAAGAAGTCAGACCGAAAAATAATACTGTATGATTCCTTTTAGGTAAAATCCTAGAAAATGCAAACTAATCTGTAGTGACAAAAAGCAGTGACTTCGTGGGGATAGAAACAGGAGGGTGGGGCAGATGAGATTACAGAAGGCCATAGGGAAACTTATGGGGTAATACATATGTTCATGGCTGAGTGTGGTAACTCATGCCTGTAATCTCAGCACTTTGGGAGGTTGAGGTGGGTGGCTTGCTTGAACTCATGAGTTCAAGACCAGCCTGAGCAATATGGTGAAACCCCATTGCTACAAAAAATACAAAAATAAGCTGGGCATAGTGTTGTGAGCCTGTAGTCCTACCTTCTTGAGAGGCTGAGGTGGGAGGATGGCTGGAGCCCAAGAGGTAGAGGTTGTAATGAGCTGAGATCACGCCCCTCTCCCTGCATTCCAGCCTGGGCGATAGAACTAGATCTTGTGTTAAATAAATAAATAAAGTTATCGTGATTGTAGTGATGGTTTTAGGGGTGCATTACATATGTGAAAACTCATTAAATTGTATACATTGAATATATACAGTTTATTGCCTGTCAATTATACTTCCATAAAGCTGTTGAGACAGAATATTTATCTGAACCACAGACACTCTAGATGTAGAAGAGTGAACGATAAAGAATGAAAATGAGTAATTTGTCAAGATATTTCACATCTGTGTGAAATGAAATGACACAGATGACATTTCAAAACCCACATTCCTGAAGGAGGGAAAATAACCAACAAAAATATGACTTTTTTTTTTTTTTAAAAAAGAAATGGGGTTTCTCCATGTTGGCCATGATGGTCTAGATCTCCTGACCTCATGAACTTGGCTTCCCAAAGTGCTGGGATAACAGGCGTGAGCCACTGACCAGCCTAAAAATAAGTCCTTTTAAAACTATTAAGTACTTTATGTCTGTGTGTGTGTACATACAAACACACACACACACACACACACACACACACACACGTAGATATCTCAACTAGGTGGCCAAGCATGCTGACTCAGGCTTGTAATCCCAGTACTTTGGGAGGCTGAGATGGGTGGATCACCTGAGGTCAGGAGTTCGACAGACCAGCCTAACCAACATGCTAAAGCCCTGTTTCAAATACAAAAATTAGCCATGCATGGTGGCATGCACCTGTAGTCCTAGGTACTTGGGAGGCTGAGGCAGGAGAATCTCTTGAACCCAGGAGGCAGAGGCTGCAGTGAGCTGAAATCATGGCTGCCACTGCACTCCAGGCCGTGCACAGAGCAAGATTCCATCTCAAAAAGAAAAAACAAAAACAGAAAAATCAATAAGGTAACTAAGTATACACCAAGTTAATCATTTAGGGGAACAAGGACAAATCAGCACCAGCACACTACCAAGCAGACTGCAATGGACACTTTAAGAAAAAAAGAACAGAACACATTCCCAATCTGGGGAACATTACAAGATAGTATTTTTCCAATTTGTTGGTTTTGATGTGAAATATTTATTAAAAACTTAGATGAGATAAAGGAACATTACAAAATTATCCTTTTACTTTCCCCTCAATTGGAGGAGGCCCCTGATAGCCTCTCAACTCAGACCTGGTATCAGTGAATAGAAAAATTTATGATAACGTAGAGATTCCACTCAACCCCTCATACACCTAAGTTTGGTAGACATCATTTTGAAGCATTTGAATGGAAGCTCTAAGTGGGAAAACAGAAGAAACCACACTAAAGAAAAGGGGTCTCACAGTTGGCAGAAATCTTATGCTGAAGATAGCAGAAAGAAACATACGCAAGATTTAGAAATGATTTAATTAAGCATTTGAAAAGACTTGGTTTTCAACATTTAGAAAATCTAAAATTAAGCTTAAAAAGCACAAAATAGGGCCGGACGTGGTGGCTCACGCCTGTAATCCTAGCACTTTGGGAGGTCGAGGCGGGTGGATCATGAGGTCAAGAGATCGAGACCATCCTGGTCAACATGGTGAAACCCTGTCTCTACAAAAAATACAAAAAATTAGCTGGGCATGGTGGCACGTGCCTGTAATCCCAGCTACTCAGGAGGCTGAGGCAGGAGAATCGCCTGAACCCAGGAGGCGGAGGTTGTGGTGAGCCGAGATCGCGCCATTGCACTCCAGCCTGGGGAACAAGAGCGAAACTCCGTCTCAAAAAAAAAAAAAAAAAAAAGCACAAAATACATTGAGAGAACATTAACCTATTATTAATAAAACAATCACTGTACTTTCTAAATTCTCTTATTTGGAAATTGTTAACCTGAACACTACTGAAAATAAGTATTAAATTTTGTTTAACCTTGAATTAACCCTTAGAGTAGTGCTTTATCAAACATTTCCAGTCTAAAATGAATCTGTAAGTTGAACAGGACATATATGTACTTCTCCTTGGACTTCACCATCTCCTGCTTTACCATGGTTATCAGTATTTCTGGTTTTTTTTTTTTTGAGATGAAGTTTTGCTGTTGTCACCCAGGTTTGATTGCAATGGTGAGATCTCGGCTTACCACAACCTCTGCCACCCGGGTTTAAGCGATTCTCCTGCCTCAATCTCCTCAGTAGCTGGAATTACAAGCATGCGCCACCATGCCTGGCTAATTTTGTATTTTTAGTAGAGATTGGATTTCTCCATGTTGGTCAGGCTGGTCTCAAACTGCCAACCTCAGGTGATCCGCCCACCTCAGCCTCCTAAAGTGCTAGGATTAAAGGCGTGAGCCACCACACCTGGCAGTTATCAGTATTTCTATCCTCTTCGTTAATAAATTTATAGAATGAAGTCAATAGACAGTAAAGACATCTTTGCAGCACCCTGGGGTACTTCCATTAACAAGGGACTGATAGGGAAAGGTAATTTGGTGAGCTGTGGTAAGTGTTTGTGCACTACTGAGTCTTGAATCTTTCAAAAAGGGAAAGGAAATAAACATAGGGAGTCTAATAAAAAACATGAAAACTGGGGTTCTAGACTGTTTACCTGGAAGAAGAGAGGCCTGAGGAGAAGGCTGTGATATCACCAGGCAGCTCAGGGCATCACAGTATGCCATGGTCCGGCAGTTTCCTGCCTGAGATACTGTGAAGGTCTTTTGGAAGTGGTACTTGTGCTGGCCCTGGCTGGAGGGTAAGCCACTCAGGACACATGCTTGGGAGCCCCTGGGTTGCTTTAAGTTCTGATTTTGATGTGACATAAGTCTTTGCAAGTCCTAAAATGAAAAAGATTTTATAATTACAAAGCTTTTCATTTCATATTCCCCTCAAACACAATTCCTTGATCTTATACAGAAAGACTTCTTATCTATTATACGAACATGTTAACATGAATCCTAGACAACTGCTGAGTTTTTACAGTATTTCAACAAGCAAGTGAAATAAAGAGAGTACAGCATCATAATGTAAGGGGTAGAAGTCCTTAATGGTGGTTTTGTTTGAGGTCCTTTTAAAAAAAAAAAAGACAGGGTCTCACTCTGTCACCCATGCTGGAATGCAGTGGTGCAATCACAGCTCATTGCAGCCTTCTAGTAAAGCCCTCATATGACTGGTAGATTTAAGAAAGTAAAATTATTTAAACAAGTTTGGAATTTGTGGCTGGTTATTTAATTTTTTCTAAAATTCAGATTATAAGGCCAGGTGCAGTGGCTCACCTGAGGGCAGGAGTTCGAGACCAGCCTGGCCAAAAGGGTGAAACGCTGTTTCTACTAAAAATACAAAAATTAGCTTGGTGTGATGGCAGGTGCTTGTAATCCCAGCTACTGGAGAGGCTGAGGCAGGAGAATTGCTTGAACTCAGGAGGCGGAGGTTGCAGTGAGCCAAGATCATTATCACTGCACTCCAGCCTAGGTAACAGAGTGAGACTCTGTCTCAAAATAAATAAATAAATAAATAAAATAAAATTCAGATTATAGGTATCATAAAGTATGTAGTAAGTTTTCAACAGATTCCCTAATCAGAAATAAAATAAGGAGTTGGTCATGTTTACTTTCTAAACAACTTGGCAAATCCTATTTATTTCTGAGATGAATATACGTAACATTTAGATTCTTCTTCCATTCCTATTCCAAAAGTTCTTTGGGTTAGAAAGGACAAACATACCTGAACACGGCTTTGAAGCCTAGTGCACTCATCAGTGAGGACCTGCAGTTGGAGCCGGCACTGTGCTGATTCTAACTCGGCCTGCTTCCTTAGCATCTTCTCCTTCAGTAGGGAACTAGAGGGTTAAAGCCAGCAACATGTGGGGATTCGGAAGGCTAGAGAAGACTTCCCATCAAGATAGCAGAGTTAAGTTCATGCTATGATGCACATACTTTGCTGTAAATATGTTATGACAATGAATAAAATACAAAAAGAGAAAAATCTCTCCAGAAACAGGTTTTGAGGTAAGCAGGGAGTGATGGTCAGGAATTTGACTACTACTGAAAAACAGGGACTCAAAATGCCACAGGCAAAACAAGAGAACAGAGCCAATCTAGTGCTTTAACTAAGGCAAATTATAAAAGATTAAACTGTTATGTTAAAAGGCCAAGGTTACTGGATTAAAAAGAAAACAATAAGCCTTTCGTTGTTCATGAGATACTCAGATATAAGCCCAAAAACAATCTGAAGTTAAAAAGAGTGAAAGTATATATCAAGCAAATACTAACAAAAGACCAATTAGAAATAAGGAAAAAGCATAAATAGGCAAAAGGAGGAACAATGTAACATAAGGACACATTCACCAAGAGTAACAATCATACTTTTGTATGTACCTAAAAACAGGCTCAAAATATGAAATGCAAAGACAGAATTCCACTCCAATGAGATACGGAAAAAAAAGACAGAAAAATTGGAAGAGATAAAGCTGTTCTTATTAGGTTTACGGCAAATTTAAGAGAACCCACAAACAATTACAGTTTAGCAAAGTTGCTGGACTCAAGACCAAGAAAATTATATCAATAGCGGACCCCGTATCAGATAACTGATTAGTAAATGTAATTTTAAAAATGTATTCACAACAATTTTAACAGCAATCTAGAAATACAGTCATGGGTGGCTTAATGACATGGGCATGTTCTGACATGTTGTTAGGCAATTTTGTTACATGAACATTACAGAAGGTACTTACAGAAACCTATATAGTATAGCCTACTACACACCTAGGATACTGTTGCTCCCAAGCTACAAACTTGTATAGCATGTTATCATACTGAATACTACAGGGAATTATAATAGGATGGCATTTATGTATCTAAACATAGAAAAAGTAATGCATTGTGCTAAGACATTTCTTTTTTCTTTTCTTTTTTTTTTTTTTTGAGACTGAGTCTCACTCTGTGGCCCAGGCTGGAGTACAGTGGTATGATCTTGGCTCACTGCTATCTCTGCCTCCCAGGTTCAAGAGATTCTCCTGCCTCAGCCTCCTGAGTAGCTGGAATTACAGGTGCATGCCACCATGCCCAGCTAATTTTTGGATTTTTAGTAGAGACAGGGTTTCACCATGTTGCCCAAGCTGGTCTGAAACTCCTGGCCTCAAGAGATCTACCTGCCTTGGCCTCCCAAACTGCTGGGATCACAGGTATAGGCCACCACAACTGGTGCACTAAGGCATTTCAATGAAAACAACATCACTTACACAACAGAATTTTTCAGCTCCATTATAATCTTATGGGACCACCACTGTATATGCAATCTGTCATTGACCCAATAATCATTATGCAGCATGTGTCTGTAAAGTAAAAGGCTAGGCAGAACCTTTATGAAGCAAAATATACTTGTGAAAGACACAAGAAAATAGTGAATAAATGGAAGGATATTACATAATGTTCATGACTGGAAATACTAACCATAACAAAGATGGTACTTCCTGAAGTTACTCTGTAAATCTGATGCAATTTCAATCAAGATTCCAAAGGTTTTTTCATTAAATTTAAGAAATGAGGCCAGGCGCGGTGGCTCACACCTGTAATCCCAGCACTTTGGGAGGCAGAGGCGGGTGGATCACGAGGTCACGAGATGAAGACCATCCTGGTCAACACGGTGAAACCCCGTCTCTACTAAAAAAATACAAAAAATTAGCTGGGCATGGTGGCACATGCCTGTAATCCCAGCTACTCAGGAGGCTGAGGCAGGAGAATTGCCTGAACCCAGGAGGCGGAGGTTGCGGTGAGCTGAGATCGTGCCATTGCACTCCAGCCTGGGTAAAAAGACTGAAACTCCGCCTCAAAACAAAACAAAACAAACAAACAAATAAACAAAAAAAAAGAAACTTAAGAAATGAACTTTAAAAAATTAATATGGAGAACAATGCCAAAATAGCAAAAGACACTTTTGCAGCACAAGGTGGGGGGACGTATTTTAAAGCTACAATAAATTATAACTTGGAATACTGGAGCAAGAATTAACAAAAAGACCACGGAACAATAGTACAGTAGTGCCCCTTATCTAGTTTCATTTCCCATGGTTTCCGATATCTTCTATCAACCACAACCCACAAATATTGCCGGGCGCGGTGGCTCATGCCTGTAATCCCAGCACTTTGGGAGGCCGAGGCGGGTGGATCACGAGGTCAAGAGATCGAGACCATCCTGGTCAACATGGTGAAACCCCGTCTCTACTAAAAATACAAAAAAATCAGCTGGGCATGGTGGCGTGTGCCTGTAATCCCAGCTACTCAAGAGGCTGAGGCAGGAGAATTGCCTGAACCCAGGCGGCGGAGGTTGCGGTGAGCCAAGATCGCGTCATTGCACTCCAGCCTGGGTAACAAGAGTGAAACTCCGTCTCAAAAAAACAAACAAACAAACAAAAAACAACCCACAAATATTGAGAAAGAGAGAGAGAGATGGAGACCACATTCCACATTCACATAACTTTTATTACAGTATATTGGCATAATCACTCTATTTTATTATCAGTTATTGTTGTTAATCTCTTACTGTTCCTAATTTATAAATTAACCTTTAGATTTCTATGTATAGGAAAAAACATACTATAGTTTCAGGCATTCACTGGGGGCTCTTAGAAGGTATTCATTGTGGCTAAGGGGGGACTACTGTAGTCCATTCATACATGAAAACTTGATTTTTTTTTTTTTTTGGGGAGACAGTCTCACTCTGTCGCCCAGGCTGAAGTGCGGTGACACAATCTTGGCTCACTGAAACCTCCGCCTCTTGCATTAAAGCGATTCTCCTGTCTCAGCCTCCTGAGTAGCTGAGATTACAGGTGGATGCCACCACTCCCGGCTAATTTTGTATTTTTAGTAGAGACGGGGTTTCACCATGTTGGTCAGGCTGGCCTGGAACTCCTGACCTCGTGATCTGCCTGCCTTGGCCTCCCAAAGTGCTGGGATTACAGGCGTAAGGCACTGCACCTGGCTGGAAACTTAATATAGGATAGAAGTAGCAATGAACACTTGTACAAAAAAAATATACCGTTTAGTAAATCATGAGTCAGGTGTGGTGCCATGCGCCTGCAGACCCACGTACTCAGGATGCTGAGGTTGCAGAACTGCTTGAGCCTAGGAGTCTGATGGCGCCACTGCACTCTGGTCTTTATGATAGAGCAAGACCCCCTCTGTCTTTTAAAAAAATTTTTTCTTGGGCCGGGCGCGGTGGCTCAAGCCTGTAATCCCAGCACTTTGGGAGGCCGAGGCGGGTGGATCACGAGGTCGAGAGATCGAGACCATCCTGGTCAACATGGTGAAACCCCGTCTCTACTAAAAATACAAAAAATTAGCTGCACATGGTGGCATGTGCCTGTAATCCCAGCTACTCAGGAGGCTGAGGCAGGAGAATTGCCTGAACCCAGGAGGCGGAGGTTGCGGTGAGCCGAGATCGCGCCATTGCACTCCAGCCTGGTAACAAGAGCGAAACTCCGTCTCAAAAAAAAAAAAAATTTTTTTCTTGACTGAAACATTCCTACCAATCAGTAAGAAACAACCCAATACAGGGCTGGGCGCGGTGGCTCAAGCCTGTAATCCCAGTACTTTGGGAGGCCGAGGCGGGTAGATCACAAGGTCAAGAGATCGAGACCATCCTGGTCAACATGGTGAAACCCCATCTCTACTAAAAATACAAAAAATTAGCTGGGCATGGTGGCGCATGCCTGTAATCCCAGCTACTCAGGAGGCTGAGGCAGGAGAATTGCCTGAACCCAGGAGGCGGAGTTTGCAGTGAGCCAAGATCGTTCCACTGCACTCTAGCCTGGGTAACAAGAGCGAAACTCCATCTCAAAAAAAAAAAAGAAAAGAAAAGAAAAAAAAAGAAACAACCCAATACAAATGAATAAAAAATATGAATTCTTTTGCTCACGAAAGAGTATGTTCAACCTCAATTGTAATTAAGGTAATGTAAATTAAGGTGAAATTCTGCTTCATGCAACGAGACTGGGAAAAAATATTAAATCTAATAGAAAATGGGCAAGGGGGCTGGGTGTGGTGGCTCATGCTTGTAATCCCAGAACTTTGGGAGGCTAAGGATCATGAGGTCAGGAGATCAAGATCATCCTGGCTAACAAGGTGAAACCCTGTCTCTACTAAAAATACAAAAAATTAGGTAGGCATGGAGGCACGGACCTGTCGTCCCAGGTACTTGGGAAGCTGTGGCAGGAGAATTGCTTGAACCTGGGAGGTAGAGGTTGCAGTGAGCCGAGATTGTGCCACTGCACTCCAGCCTGGACAACAGAGGTAGACTCTTTCAATAAATAAATAAAAATAAAATTGGATTGGGTGCAGTGGCTCACACCTGTAATCCCAGCACTTTGGGAGGCCAGGGTGGGCGGATCACCTAAGGTCAGGAGTTTGAGACCAGCGTGACAACATGGAGAAACCCGTCTCTACTAAAAATACAAAATTAGCCAGACGTGGCTCTGCACAGCTGTAATCCCAGCTACTCAGGAGGCTGAGGCTGAAGAATTGCTTGAACCTGAGAGGCAGAGGTTGCAGTGAGCTGAGATCACTCCATTGCACTCTAGCCTGGGCAACAAGTGAAAAACTGTCTCACAAAAAATAAGCAAATAAAATTGGCAAGGGTACAGAAAAAGAGAAATCTCTCATTTTTTAAAAACGAGAGTTATTCGACAATATCTAGGTAAACCTGAAATAAATGCACCTTATAATAAAGCAATTCCATTGCTAGACCTGACTCTCATCAGCATGGCTGATGTTAACAAAAACTGGAGACAACCTAAATGTCTACCAATATAAAATACAAACAGATAAGTTTTGACTAGAGAACTAGAATACTATCCAGAAACTGAAATGAAAAAAACTAGAGCCATGTGTATGAACTAAGATATGCTCCCAAAACATAATATTAAGCAAAAAGGCCAACTACAGAAGAAAAAATTATAATCTAACATAACATTTGCATAAAGTATAAAAACTTTCTAAATCATAGTATGTATAATTTACAAATACATAGATAGTTGATCAAATACATAATCACTCTTGGGAATGAACACCAAATTCATGAAAGCAGTTACCTATGGAATTAAGGAGAACTTAGGAAGAACACAGGAAGGCTTCTAGTGTTCCTTCTTCTTTTTCTAAGACAGTCGTGCTCTGTTGCCCAGGCTGGAGTGCAGCGGCACAATCTCGGCTCACAGTAACCTCCACCTCCCAGATTCAAGCAATTCTCATGCCTCAGCCTCCTCTGTAGCTAGCAATCATGCACCCTCATGCCCGGCTAATTTTTTGTATTTTGAGTAGAGACAGGGTTTCATCATGTTGCCCAGGCTGGTCTTGAACTCCTGAACTCAGGCAATCTGCCTGCCTCAGCCTCCCAAAGTGTTAGGATACGGGCGTGAGTCACTGCGTCTGGCTCTTCTATATCTATAATTTACTTCTTCTTTAAAATTTTCTTTCTTTTTTTTCCTTCTTTAATTTTTTTTTTTGAGACAGAGTCTTGCTCTGTCACCCAGGCTAGAGAGCAGTGGTACTACCACAGCTCACTGCAGCTGCAACTTCCTGGCCTCAAGCAATCCTCCCTTCTGAGTAGCTGGGACTACAGGTGTGCACCACTACACCTGGCTAATTCTTTTCATTTTTGGTAGAGACAAGGTCTCACAATGTTGCTCATGCTGGTCTCAAACAATTCTCCTGCCTCAGCCTTCCAAAGTGATGGGATTATAGGCATGAACCACTATACTCAGCCTATTTCTTTTCAAAAAGGCTCAAAGCAAATGTGGCAAAATATAAAGATTTGATAAAATTGGGTACAAGGCTGTTTGTTTTATTAGTCTGTATTGGCATTTTGAAATTCTTCACTTTTTTCTAAGGAGGCTAGAGAGTACACTAATTGACGATTGTAATGAGTGAATTGTTTTTAAATATCATCACCCATTAACAGGCACACCTACCTATAGATTTTGCCTATTCAACAAAATTCCTCTCTGTATACATCTTCCATTATTTAAAAATGCTCTAAATGAGTACTGGTTGGAACAAATGAGTAAAAACAATGAAGAAAATTAAAATAATCAGTATGGTGACTACCTATAGTATTTTTTTTCTTTCTTTTAAAAAAAAATTTAAGTAGAGACAGGATCTCGCTATGTTGGCCAGTTTGGTCTTGAACTCCTGGCCTCAAGCAATCCTTTCACCTTGGTCTCCCAAAGTGCTGGATTACAGGAGTGAGCCATCGCACCAGCCGTGTTTTCTTTTTCTAGTTCACAAAAATGCAATCATACTACTAACATGCTTTCACAGGACAACACACACGAACTTCAACACTGTATAGTATTCTGTCCAGGCACACACCACCGTTCACTCAGCTAAGCAATCCTCTTGCCTTGGATTTTCAACAATGCTAAATGGAGTGCCATTAAGTAAATCTTTGTACACACCCTTTAATGATTCCTTAGAACAAATGCCTGAGCAATTATTATTAGATGAAAGGCTTTGAGACACATTTCCAAGGACGTCTCAAAATGGCTTTGCCTGTGTACATCCTAACCAGTAAAGTGTTTAAGAGAATCCATGTCCCTGCACCTCTCTCAATGGTGTGTATGTTCTTTAGTATTTTTGAAGCATATACTGAGTGGTGTTACTAGCAACTGTTTATGTGCTTCCAAAATCCTGGTAATTTTTTATATTGCACTGTACGTACAAAGCTTCACTTAAAGAATTTTCTGTATAGAGAACTGCTGGGGGACTCATGGACATGAGAAGCAAAAACGGCAACAGTTAAGTAATGTGCCAGATCCTTGTTTGATGCTGTATGTTTAATGCTATATGTAAGGCAAACGATGTAGACTTTCTTCAGAAGATGATCAGACATGAATTGTAAATAACAACATAAGACAGACTGCCAAGGATCCCCAGAGATCCCAAGTTACAGGTTAAGTAAAACATCACCATGAGTGACTCATATCTCCTTTTTCAGATGTGCCTACAATGAACCAAAAGGGAACATTCCAGCCAGGTATACTCTCTCCACCTACCTTTTCATATGCTCCTGTTCACTGGTGTCCAAAGCTCGTAGGGTTCGGGCATAAAGAACAACAATGTCACTGTGCTTGGCTTTCTTGTTGCACTAAAGAATCCAATAGGACATAATTAGAGTGGTTCTAGGAATTTGCCTGACTTAACATGTTAGTGCGTCCTTACCTATGGTCCTTACCTGGGGACATTTTCGTACTTGTCCTTTGAGCCATGTGGAAATGCACTTATACCCAAAGAGATGCCCACAGCGTAATGCTGAGAGCCGGTGGTCCCCAGCATTGGTCCACTGTTCCAGACATATTGTGCAAGTGTCCCCTTCTTCTTCATCCACAGAAGCAGAAGGTGGCAGAGGATTGGACTTCTGGGAAGATGGCTAGTTGGATATAAGAATATATTCAAATTAGAGAAAATGTAAAATCAATCTTGAAGAAGATGTGCAACTCTAAGAAATGAACAAAAGTGCAAAAAAGTGATACAAATGTAATTAAAAGGGCTGCAGAAAACTCGAAACACCTATGAATCACTTGTTATTCTAGAATGCAATGTGGCAAAATATAATCTATGAAAACTACACTACTCTTTGATCTTTTTTTTTTTTTTTTGGAGGAGGAGTTTCGTTCTTGTTACCCAGGCTGGAGTGCAGTGGCGCGATCTTGGCTCACCGCAACCTCCGCCTCCTGGATTCAGGCAAATCTCCTGCCTCAGCCTCCTGAGTAGCTGCATTACAGGCACGCACCACCACGCCCAGCTAATTTTTTGTATTTTTAGTAGCGACGGGGTTTCACCATGTTGACCAGGATGGTCTCCATCTCTTGACCTCGTGATCCACCCGCCTCGGCCTCCCAAAGTGCTGGGATTACAGGCTTGAGCCACCGCACCCGGCCTACTCTTTGATTTTACAAAATCCTTGGATACTTTTTCCTTCATTCAAACAAAGAAAAGCAGCTATCCATATAAAGATATAGCAGATGTAAAATATTTAGCTCATGTGTATTGGAGGAAAAAAAAAAAGAGAACCAAGAAAGGACATAAACAGCTTACAAGAAAAAACACAATGGTCAGTAAGTGTTTGCTTATAAAAAAATGTAAATTAAAGAGAACATTTTCATCTATTAGATTGGTACAAATTTATGTCTGATGACACCAAGCACTGCTAAGGGTAAATGAGATATGGACATGCTTATATACTGTTGCCTTAAATATAAAGTGGCACCATTTGGTATTATCCATGAAAATTAAAACACGTATATCTTTCCTTTGGCATAGCAATCTCTCCGCTAGAGATATCTCATGGATATACAACCATGCACTGCTTGACAATGGGAATACATTCTGAGAAATGCAGCCTTAGGCGATTTTGTCACTGAATTATCCCAGAGATATTTAAATAAACCTAGACTGTATAACCTATTACAAACTTAGGCCATAAACCTGTATAGCATGTTACTGTGCCGATTACTGCAGGTAACTGTAGCACAATGGTAAGTATTTGTGTATCTAAACACAGAAAAGGTACAATAAAAACGTGGTATTATTATACATGTACATTATATACATATTTTTTGAGACAGAGTCTTTGTTGCCTAGGCTGGAGTGCAGTGGTGTGACCTCCACCCATTGCAACGTCCACCTCCTGGGTTCAAGTGATTCTCCTGCCTTAGCCTCCAAACTAGCTGGAATTAGAGGCACACACCACCATGACTGGCTAATTTTTGTATTTTTAGTAGAGATGGGGTTTTGCCATGTTGGCCAGGCTGGTCTCAAACTCCTGACCTCGAGTGATCTGCCTGCCTTGGTCTCCCAAAGTGCTGGGATCACAAGCATGAGCCACTGTGTCCGGCCTTGTATTATAATCTTAAGAGACAACCATCATACATGTGGCCTGTCACTGACTGAAACTATTATGCATACCATGATCATAGTCAGAAATACTTTCTAAGACAATCATATAAGATTATTTCACCTGACGAAGTGGTGCGTGCCTGTAGTCCCTGTACTTGAGAGGCTGAGATGGGAGGATCGCTTGGCTTGAGCCTAGGAGTTCTAGGCTGTAGTGTGCTATGCTGATCGGGTGTCTGCACTAAGTTTGGCATCAATATGGTGACCTCCCAGGGACAGGGGACCACCAGGTTGCCTAAGGAGGGATAAACCCGCCCAGGTCGGAAACGGAGCAGGTCAAAACTCCCGTGCTGCCCAGTAGTGGGATCTCGCCTGTGAATAGACACTGCACTCCAGCCTGGGCAACATAGCAAGACCCCGTCTCTATTTTAAAAAAAAAAAAAAAAAAAAGATTGTTCCATGAGGCCCAAATGTGGTGATTCAGGCCTATAATCCTAGCACTTTAAGAGGCCAAGGTAGGAGGATCACTTGAGCTCAGGAGTTTGAAATCAGCCTGGCAATACAGCAAGACCTTGTCTCTTGTTAAAAATTTAAAAAATTGGCCAGGTGCGGTGGCTCACGCCTGTAATCCCAGCACTTTGGGAGGCCAAGGCGGGTGGATCGCGAGGTCAAGAGATCAAGACCATCCTGGTCAACATGGTGAAACCCCGTCGCTACTAAAAATACAAAAAATTAGCTTGGCATGGTGGCATGTGCCTGTAATCCCAGTACTCAGGAGGCTGAGGCAGGAGAATTGCCTCAACCCAGGAGGCGGAGGTTGAGGTGAGCCAAGATCACGCCATTGCACTCCAGCCTGGGTAACAAGAGCAAAACTCCGTCTCAAAAAAAAATTTTTTTTTTAAATTAGTCACATGCCTGAAGTCCCAAGTAGTCAGGGGGCTGAGGTAAGTGCGTCACCTGAGCCCAGGAGATTGAGGCTACAGTGAGCTATGACTGGCACTCTAGCATGGGGGACAGAATGAGACCCAGTTTCAAAAAAAAAAAGTTAAGTGTAGCATGATTTATATCTGGGAAAAAAAAAAAAGTATTATCCTCCCAAGTAGTTAAGAAACACAGGCATGTGCCATCATACACCAATCATGCTTTACATGGTAAGGGAAGAATTAACTCAAAATTTATTTGTATGATGGAATGCCATGCAGCTATTAATAAGAAGAAGATACAACTTTATGTGCTGATAACAGAAAGCTAAGATGTAATAAGCTGGGAAAAATGAGCCAGACTCAAATAAAAACACAAAGAACATAGAGAAATATGCAAAAAGTAGATAAATGATGTTTTGAGATTGGCAGAATTCACAGCAGATGTCCATAACTCATATTGAGGACAATGATGTATAGGTATTATTATTACTATTTTTGAGATGGAGTCTCACTCTGTGACCCAGGCTGGAGTGCAGTGGCACGATCTCGGCTGATTGCAACCTCTGCTTCCTGGGTTCAAGTGATTCTCCTGCCTCAGCTTCCTGAGTAGCTGGGACTACAGGCACATGTCACCACACATGGATAATTTTGGCATTTTTAGTAGAGTCGGGGTTTCACCATGTTGGCCAGGCTTGTGTCGAACTCCTGACCCCCAGGTGATCCACCCACTTTGGCTTCCCAAAGTCCTAGGACTACAGGTGTGAGCCACTGTGCCTGGCCATTATTATTATTATTATTTTGAGATGATGTCTTGCTCAATCTCCCAGGCTGGAGTGCACTGGCGCTTTCTTGGCTCACTGCAACCTCCACCTCCCAGGTTCAAGCAATTCTCCTACCTCAGCCTCCTGAGTAGCTGGGATTACAGGCACCAGCCACCACATCCAGCTAATTTTTGTATTTTTAGTAGAGATGGCTTTTGCCACGTTGACCAGGCTGGTCTCGAACTCCTGACTTCAGATGATCAGCCTGCCTTGGCCTCCCACAGTGCTGGGATTGTAGGTGTGAGCCACTGCATCTGGCCCGTTATTTTTAAAACTAAAAATTATCACCTACTAATCATATTCTGCCTGATAGTTTTTTTAATTTTAATTTTTTGAGACAGGGTCCTACTCTGTTGCACTGGAGTGCAGTGGTGCAATCATGGCTCACTGAAGCCTTGACCTCCCAGGCTGAAGCAATCCTGCTTCAGCCTCCCTAAGTAGCTGGGTCTACAGGTGTGTGCCACCACACCCAGCTAATGTGCTTGATAATCTATAAAGCATATTTACATTTTTTCGATTGATACTTCACCTTGTTGGCTAGATGGGACGGGTTGTCCTCAATACTCCTCCCTCCCCATTTTTAAATCTAAGAGAAAGCAGTCACACAAATAATGAGTACCTGGGTTAGGATACACACCTGGACCTCTTCCCTACAAAGCCGGCAAGGTTCCCATTTTAAATGCAGCCCCTCCTTTTTTTTTTTTTTAAAGTAGAGACAAGGTTTCACCATGTTGGCCAGACTGGTCTCAAACTCCCAACTTTATGTGATCACCTTGGCCTCCCAAAGTGCTGGGATTACAGGTGTGAGCCACTGAGCCCGGCCAAAAACCCCAATCTTTTATTTAAAAGGATATTCAGGTTGGGCATGGTGACTCATGCCTACAATCTCGATGCTTTGGGAGACTGAGGCAGGTGGACCCCTTGAGCCCAGGAGTTCTAAACCAGCTGGGTAACATAGTGAGACCCTGTCTCTATGAGAAATAAAAAATTTAGCTAAGTATGGTGGTATTATCTGTAGTTCTAGTTATTCAGGTGGCTGAAGTGGGAGGATCTTTTGAGCCCAGTAGTTTGAGGCTACAGTGAGTTATGACTGCACCAATGAACTCCAGCCTGGGTAAGAGTAAGACACAGTCTCAAATAAAATAAAATAAAAAATAAATAAAATAAAAAGTAAAATAAAATGATGTTCATGTTACCTGTTTGGGGAGGGTTTCACCTCCATTGATAGATGTAACTTCTTGCTCTGCCGAGACACCTGCGAGTTGCTCTGCCAAGTCATTTCCAAAAATGACAGGATAGGGAAAATACAAAATAAGATATGTCAGGTATGAGAAGATAGCAAGAAAGAGCCTGACTCACTACAGCTTCCCATTTCTAACTAACAGTGCTCCTGCAAAAGAGATAACAATTTCTCCAGGTACCGTCAGTGAATTTATTTTTAAAATTTTATTTTGGATATTCTCAAATATACATAAAAGTAGACAGAACAGTATAGGTAGGCCACAAGTACCCATCACTCAATTGAAAAAATAATCAACATTTTGCCAATCTTGTTCCACCTAAGCCCTTATTCCATTATTTTCTTTTGTTTGGAATACTTAACAAACCTTAAAATGTCATTGCACTTGCAACAACTTCTGCAAACACTGATAAAAATTCTTTTTCTTAACATAAACACTGTATAATTATTATACCTAACAACAGTCCTCCAATACCACTGAATAACCAGGCATCCATACTAAGTTTTAAAGCTGCTTTCTAAAGATTTATTCCAATCGGAATCCAAAAAAGGTACCCATAATGAGCTTAAGTCTCTTAAGTCTTTTTCATTCTATAACAATTCCCCCTCATCCATTTTTTTCCCTCTCTGTCAATGATTTGTTAGGTAATTTGTCTAATGAAATGTCCTACACATCCTGGATTTGGCTGACTGCTTCTTCATGAAACTGTTTAACTTTTTAAAATTATTATTATTATTTTTAGATGCAGTCTCACTCTGTCACCAGGCTGGAGTGCAGTGATTCGATCTTGGGTCACTGAAACCTCTGCTTCCCAGGTTCAAGTGATTGTCCTGCCTCAGCCTCCCAAGTAGCTGGGACTATAGGCGTGCACGTACCATGCCTAGCCAATTTGTGTGTTTTTAGTAGAGATGGGGTTTCATCATGTTGGCCAGGATGGTCTCAATCTCTCAATCTTGTGATCTGCCCGCCTCAGCCTCCTAAAGTGCTGAGATTACAGGTGTGAGCCACCATGCTCAGCCTGAAATGTTTAACTTTTACATACAATATATTTAGCATTGTGTGACCATCACCATAACCCAATTTAAAATATTTCTTTCATCCCACAAAGATCCTTTATGCCCATGTAGAGTCACTTCACACTTGCACCTGTAGCCCCAGACAACCACTAATCTTGTCTCAGCCTCCTGAATAGGGTTTTTTTTTTGCCCTTTCTGGACATTTTATGTAAGTGGAATCACATACTATGCTGGTTTACTGTTATATAAAACATTAAAAACTGTCCCCACTGATTTGAGATATTCCCTTTACAATATGTTAAATTTCCATATACATTTAGATCTAGAAAGACGTTCCATTTGTAAAACATTCTACACTTTTAATGTAAAT
Organism: Saimiri boliviensis; assembly: GCF_048565385.1. Classification (NCBI taxonomy): domain Eukaryota; kingdom Metazoa; phylum Chordata; class Mammalia; order Primates; family Cebidae; genus Saimiri; species Saimiri boliviensis. The sequence goes on from NC_133449.1 coordinate 146,737,162, forward strand.
GATTGACGACATCTCCGAGGCATTATTTACCTTGTTCCTCCACCCCTTTTTCTACAGACTATGCAAACATGTTATTAGAAAAGAGTCTTTAGGGGCCGGGCGCGGTGGCTCAAGCCTGTAATGCCAGCACTTTGGGAGGCCGAGGCGGGTGGATCACAAGGTCAAGAAATTGACACCATCCTGGTCAACATGGTGAAACCCCGTCTCTACTAAAAATACAAAAAAAAAAAAAAAAAAAAATTAGCTGGGCATGGTGGCGTGTGCCTGTAGTCCCAGCTACTCAGGAGGCTGAGGCAGGAGAATTGCCTGAACTCAGGAGGCGGAGGCTGCAGTGAGCCAAGATCGCGCCATTGCACTCCAGCCTTGGTAGCAAGAGCTAAACTCCGTCTCAAAAAAAAAAAAAAAAAAAAAGTAAAGAGTCTTGAGTAGATTCAGGGCTTTTTTTTGGCAGTGGGGGTGGGGGGCTGCTGTGTGTATATATACTACAGTACTTCCTAAGTGGCATGAGTATTTCAGATTACAGCACATTAAGAGGCACATATGGTCTTGACCTATTTTTTTGAGATGCTAAGATTGACCAGTAGGTTCAGGTGGTATCATCCTGGTCCCTGTATTAAAAAGAATCCCATCAATACTGCAACCTACTGGTTTTAGGATCCACTGATGATCTGTGCCTAGATATATCATTTAATTAGGAGTCACAAAATGATGACTTTTCTATTGCTTCTGCTGCAATCAGCTGAAATTTTTTACTTAAGAAAACTTTCAAGCCTGGGCAACATAGGGAGAACCTATCCCTACAAAAAATTAGCCAGGTATGGTGGCATGTACATATAGTCCTAGCTAGTCAGTCGGCTGAGGTGAGAGGATCGCTTCAGCATGGGAGGTCAAGGCTGCAGTGAGCTGTGATCATGCCACTGCACTCCCAACCTGGGGGACAGAGTGAAACCCTGTCTCAAAAAAATAAATAAAAAACAACAACAACAAAAATACACTTCATCAACTCTCTGGTTGTCCTAAATACATTTTATACAGGAAGTCAAAATATTAATATATTCTTATTTACTAGTTTTTGGAGTAATGAGTTGAGGTTCTAACAACTTACAATAATGACAAATGAGGTTTTGGAAAATTATATAAATACAAATATATATTTATTATATTTCAATTCATAATCCAAGAATATTCTTTCAGTGGGAAAATATACTGAAAGAGTACCCTCTGGGGATTAGAAAGTTGTTTTTTTTTTTGAGACGGAGTTTCGCTCTTGTTACCCAGGCTGGAGTGCAATGCGATCTCGGCTCACCGCAACCTCCGCCTCCTGGGTTCAGGCAATTCTCCTGCCTCAGCCTCCTAAGTAGCTGGGATTACAGGCACGCACCACCGTGCCCAGCTAACTTTTTGTATTTTTAGTAGAGATGGGGTTTCACCTTGTTGACTAGGATGGTCTCGATCTCTCGACCTCGTGATCCACCCGCCTCGGCCTCCCAAAGTGCTGGGATTACAGGCTTGAGCCACCGCGCCTGGCTTAGAAAGTTTTTAATGTAAGCAGGACATCTACTTTAGGGAGTCTCTGCCTACGACTGTTAAAGTTCCACTTGCATAACACCTAAAATACTAGGACTCGAAAGTGTCAGCCTAGACAGGGGGCTGAATTAACAAAACTTCTCTTAAATAAAGAATCTAGGCCGGGCACGGTGGCTCAACCTTGTAATCCCAGCACTTTGGGAGGTCGAGGCGGGTGGATCACGAGGTCGAGAGATCGAGACCATCCTGGTCAACATGGTGAAACACCGTCTCTACTATAAATACAAAAAAAAAAATTAGCTGGGCATGGTAGCACGTGCCTGTAATCCCAGCTACTCAGGAGGCTGAAGCAGGAGAATTGCCTGAACCCAGGAGGCGGAGGTTGCGGTGAGCCGAGATGGCGCCATTGCACTCCAGCCTGGGTAACAAGAGCGAAACTCCGTCTCAAAAAAAAAAAAAAAAGAAAAAAGAACCTAGTCCGGGTGCAGTGGCTCCTGTCTGTAATCCCAGCACTTTGGAAAGCTGAGGCAGGTGGATCTCTTGAGCTCAGGAGTTTATGACCAGCTGGGGCAACAAGGAAAAACCCTGTCTCTACAGAAAAGTTAAAAAATTAGCCAGTGTGGTTACGTGTGCCTTAGTCCCAGCTACTTGGGAGGCTGAGGTGGAAGGATGGCCTGAGCATAAAGGAAGAGGCTGCAGTAAGCTGAGATTGTTGTCATTGCACTGTAGTTGTCACTGGGCAACAGAGCCAGACCTTGTCAAAAAATTAAAGAAAAAAAAAAAAGCAATCTATTTTCTCAGGTGTCTAAAAAAGCAAAAGAGAATATAAAATGCCATTACAAAGTGACTGACTCACTGGGTCACAAATTACACTGAACTGTAAGTCAGATCAAATCCTCTCTATATTATGGCCAGTGAAGGCTCTATACCAGGCGTCCCCAAACTTTTTACAAAGGGGGCCAGTTCACTGTCCCTCAGACCGTTGGAGGGACAGTGTACTGTACTCCTCTCACTGACCACCAATGAAAGAGGTGCCCCTTCCTGAAGTGCGGCAGGGGGCCAGATAAATGGCCTCAGGGGGCCGCAATTTGGGGACACCCGCTCTATACTATAAAACAGGAATCTACAACATTTAGGGGAGAAAAGGGAAAGTGTTAAAGCACAAATCTAGAGCTTCTAGCCTTCTGAAGTTTAAGCTTCATGCCTGTTAGACTTCTGAATCCAAACCTGGATAAAATACTGACCTTCTGAAATGACAGCTCCAGATTCCTCTGTCTGGTCAACAACCTCTCCATACTCTGTAGAGCTGTCACTGTCAGAATCAGAACTACTGGATATCTCCAAGTCTTCAGACATAGGATTCCTAGTCCCTGAATTGTAACTGGTAGCTGGCATGTCAGGCTGGGTCCTGCTCACCTGAAAGTAAGCATCCAATCGTGCTCTCAACCTATGTACAGAAGAAGACAATAGAATTACAGTACAATGAACTATCATCACAAAAACAATCAATAGTGATTTGAAGTAAATCCTATCACTTCAACCCATCTCCAGGCCATTAAATGGTACCTTTGAAAGTTGAACAGCAGCCGGGCGCGGTGGCTCAAGCCTGTAATCCCAGCACTTTGGGAGGCCGAGGCAGGTGGATCACGAGGTCAGGAGATCGAGACCATCCTGGTCAACATGGTGAAGCCCTGTCTCTACTAAAAATACAAAAAATTAGCTGGGCATGGTGGTGCATGCCTGTAATCCCAGCTACTCAGGAGGCTGAGGCAGGAGAATTGCCTGAACCCAGGAGGCGGAGGTTGCGGTGAGCCGAGATCGTGCCATTGCACTCCAGCCTGGGTAACAAGAGCGAAACTCCGTCTCAAAAAAAAAAAAGAAAGTTGAACAGGAATAGCAGATAAGGGGAGACTGGCTTCTTGGATATTATCTTTTACCACTCAACCACTGCTACATTAGCCCACATAGGAGCTTGATCCTTCTGTTAAAAGCTAATTCTATTTCACTGGCATCTGGTCATATTGTCAATATCTTTAAAGGACACAACTCAGCAATCTGTATGCTGGTACTGGGTAACTGAAAAAGGAGAGTGAACAAGAAGAAAAAGGGCCTTGTTGCCCAAATATGGCCTCATGTGATTTTGCTATTGCAGCCACCTAGAACAAAGGTATTCTGGAATACAGTACATGGTCTGGATTCTGTGATTTTTTCATCTTTCATTTTAGGACAGTATTTTTCTTTTAAAATTTAAATAATGCTAGTTTAAGATAAAAAAACATAATTTGACTCCAAAAAATAACTTAGGATGATGAGAAGAGCTGGGGCCAAATCTAACAATCCAAATCTATCTTGGCTGGCTGAGTTTAAAATACCCACTGCAGTACCTTAGTTTCCCTAACTCCTGGAATAACAAATCACACTCCAGCTTGAGCCAAGGAGTTTGAGGCCACTTGTGTCACAGAATTAATGAAACTTTATATTTAGTAGAGACGGAGTCTTACCCTGTTAGCCAAGCTGGTCTCCAACTCCTGACCTCAAATGATCCACGTGCCTCAGCCTCCCAAAGTGCTGGGATCACAGGCGTGAGCCACCGCACCAAGCCAAATCAATGAAACTTTATATTAAAAACCGAAAGAGTTCCTGAGGCAGCATCTAGATACACACACACACACACACACACGGCCAAGTGCAGTGGCTCATTGTCTGTAATCCTAGCACTTTGGGAGGCCAAGGTGGGTGAATTACCTGAGCCCAGAAGTTTGACCAGCCTAAGTAACATGGTGAAACCCCATCTCTACAAAAAATACACAGCACAGCCAGACATGGTGGCGCGTACCTATAGTTTCAGCTACTTGGGAGGCCAAGGTGGGAGGATTGCTTAGGCCTGGGAGACTGAGGCTGCAGTGAGTCATGATGGCGCCTATACTCCAGCCTGGTTGACAGAGTGAGATCCTGTCTCAACAACAGCAACAACATCCAAAAAACTCAGGAGGCTGAGGCAGGAGGATCGTTTGAGCCTGGGGGTTTGAGGCCACAGTGAGTGAGCTATGACTATGCCACTGCACTCCAGCTTGGGTGGCAGAGTGAGACTCCATTTTCAAAAAAATAATAAAATGAGAAAAAAAAAATTTTGTTGTGGCTCACAACTGTAATCCCAGCACTTTGGGAGCCCAAGGCAGGAGGACGCTTGAGGCCAGAAGTTTGAGACCGGCCTAGACAACATTGCGAGACACCATCTCTATTTTAAAAACATGTTTTTAAGGCTGGGTTCAGTGGCTCATCCCTGTAATTCCAGCACTGTGGGAGGCCAAGGTGGGTGGATCATGAGGTCAGGAGTTCAAGATCAGCCTGGCCAACACTGTGAAACCCCATCTCTACTAAAAATACAAAAATTAGCCAGGGATGGTGGCACACACCTGTAATCCCAGCCACTCAGGAGGATGAGGCAGGAGAACTGCTTGAACCCAGGAGGTGGAGGTTGCAAGGAGCTGAAATGACGTCATTGCACTCCAGCCTGGGCGACAGAATGAGATTGTCTCAGGGGAAAATTTTTTTTTTTTTAATAAAAGAGCATTCCAAACTTTAAAACATACCACCTCGCTAAAAATTACTAAATTTAACTGACAGGTGACCTACTATAATTTTAATAATTATGACACTAAATAAAATACTGATTATTACCCAGAAACATTGTTGGGGAATACTTACACAGAAAAATTTTTATTTCTAGTAGTTTGGCTGCAATTTATTGATGAATTAGGAATTTCTACTAAAAAAAAAAAAAAAAAAGATGACTGAAGGCTAACTAGAACAAAAGAAACACTACCCAGTGTCCAACTCAATACACAGATTTTTTTTTTGCCCTTTTGAAAACAGAAATGTCAATAAACCAAAATAAGAAATAGCAATCAAGTTACTTTTCTTTTTTGGAAATTGAGATATAATTAATAATACTATAAAATCCACAATTTAAAAGCGTACAATTCAGTGGTTTTAGGTTATGCAATCATAAGCATAATCATTATCTGGTTCCAAAACATTTTTGTTACACATAAAAGGAACCCTGTATCCATAAGCAGTCATTTCCCTCTCCTCCTCTCCCCCGGCCCTTGGGAATCACTAATCTACTTTCTGTCTCATGGATTTGCCTATTCTGGATATTTCATATGCAGTGTGTAATATATGTGGCCTTTTGCATCTGGCTTCTTTCACAACTTGATGACAAATACAAAATAATGTCATTTAACAATAGTTTTAATTCTTCCCTTTCAATCTGAATGTGTTTTATGTCTTTTTTCTTGCCTAAAAGCCCTGGCTAGCACCTCTAGTATAATGTTGAGTGGAAGCGGCAAAAACGGACTTTTTTGCCTTGTTTCTCATCTTAGGGATAAAACTTAAAAAAAAAAAAAAAAAAAAAAAAAAAAAAAAAAAAAACTTTCGGTCTTTGACCTTTTATTATGTTAGCTGCAGGTTCCCCACTGATGCCCTTTATAGGGTTAAGTTCCCTTCTATTTCTAGTTTGTTGAGTGCTTTTACTCAACATAAAAAGGTTTTAGATTTTGTTAAATGCTTTTTCTGTTTCTACTGAGATGTTCATTATTTCCTTCTGCCTGTCTCTGTTGGGTTTTGCTTGTTCTTCTTTTGATTATTTAGAAGTGTGTTATTTAACTTCCACATATCTGTGAATTCCCCAAATTTCTTTCTGTTGCTGATAACTAATTTTATTCTACTGTGGTCAGAGACATACCATGTAAGTTCTTTTTTGCTGTTTGTTTTTGAGAATGGGTCTCACTGTTGAGAACTACTATTCAGAAAAAAGGATTCCTTTAAACATATTACTGCTCATTGACAATGCACTCAATAAACCAAGAGCTCTGAAGGTGATTGTTATTTTCATGTCTGTTAACATAATATCTATTCTGCAGCCCAACTTTATTTTATCATTTAAGAAATAAGGCTGGGGACAGTGGCTCACGCCTGTCACTTCAGTACTTTAATGAAACCCCATCTCTAAAAAAAACAGAAAAAAACAGCTGGATGTGGTGGCTTGTGCCTTTAGTCCCAGCTACTTCCGTGGCTGAGGCAGGATCACCTGCGCCTGCGGAGCTCAGGCCGCAGTGAGCCATGATCACACCACTGTATTCCAGCCTGGGCAACCGAGTGAGATCCTGTCTTACAAATGGAAAAAAAAAAAAAAAGAAAAGAAAAGAAAAATTTTGGCAGGGCATGGTAGCTCATGCCTTGTAATCCCAGTACTCTGGAAGGCCAAAGTGAGTGGATCACCTGAGGTCGGGAGATCGAGACCAGTCTGACCAACATGGAGAAACCCCATCTCTACTAAAAAATACACAAAATGAGCTGGGCATGGTGGCACATGCCTATAATCCCAGCTACTTGGGAGGTGAGGAGGCGGAAGCAGGCGAATCGCTTGAAAGTGGCAGGCAGAGGTTGTGGTGAGCTGAGATCACACCATTGCACTCCAGCCTGGGCAACAAGAGTGAAACTCAATCTCAAAAAAAAAAAAGAAATATTTTGTTGTATTGAGGAAGGAGACCCAGGCATCTGGGATTCCCTCCCCTTCTGTCATCCACTGTGTAGCTCAATAGAAGAGAGAGCAGGCCAGCTGGCGCCTCCTGAATCTCCTTTCTGAAAATAACACGCTTGGCCTTGGGGAAACTCTCTGGAAGACACTATTTTTACTTAAAACAAGATCAAACCAGAGACCTTTTCACATGTGAGTCCTAAAACTGTAAACCAGAATCCTTTCATATGTGATTCCTGAAACTATAAACAGAGACCTTTTCACATGTGAGTCCTAAAACTGTAAACCAGAACGCTTTCATATGTGATACCTAAAGCTATAAACCTAAGATTCTTCCACAGGTACCATCTAAAGTATAAGCCTATAGAAAGGCAGAACCTTCCTTTGTTAGATGAGCTGGGTTTTCAACAAATTACTGCCTGGTTTCCCAGCTGAATAAACTCCTCCCTCCTTTATTTGGTGTTCAAGAAATCCGTTTCCCAGGGCCGCTCCTGCTACATTTTTGGTACGGTGGCCGGGAAGCAAGTCTCGAAGAGCAGACAGTGGGGAAAAAGTCTCTTAGGTGGTTTGCCTAGCCCTGTGGAGCATCCCTTCAGGGGGACTCCTGCTCGCTGGGGTGACGCATCCTGAGAGTACTCCCAGGCAGGTATTTGCCCGGTGGAAAAGCCTCGCCCGAGGGGAGCAGGGAGGCCCTGCAGTGTGGATCCACCCAATGGCTGAACACCGAGGAGGAAGGAGTATTTGGGTAAGTCTGGACCACTGAATTTGGTAAGATTGAACCTGGGAAAGTAGCCCACCCCATTTTGGGTGGAAGTGTGGCCTGATCACCCACGGATGCCAGATCGGCACTTTTGAAGGTAGCTCTCTCTGTAACTAACCTTGAAAGCTTTTTTGCTTATGGTTTTAAACTGGAAGGAAAGTGATTGGATATGTGTCTGAAACCCCTAGAAGTTTCTTGCTTGCATGCTGCCCGCCTATGCTGATAACCTGCTATTGGGACACCCCAGGGCAGTCGGGTGCACAAACAAATGCCTTACTTCGGTATCTGGAGGACTGTGGGTATAAAGTATCGAAAAGAAAAGCCCAGATTTGCCAAAAAGCAAATGCAATATCTGAGGCTCACCATCTGGAAGGGAGAATGCAGCCTAGAAGCAGAGAGGAAGCAAGCCATTTGTAAACTTAAAGGACCTGAGACTAAAAGCAGATGAGAGAGCTCCTGGGAGCGGTGGGTTTTGTAAATTCTGGATTTCCAAACTTTGCAGTACTGGCCAAACCCTTACACAAAGTGACAAAGCGGGGAGGGGAGAAGACAAGACAGCCTTTAAAAGGGGTGGAAGCTAAAAGCAGAACTTCTATCAGCCCTGGCTTTGGGGCTAGCTGATTTAACACAGCCTTTTCATGCTGTCAGAAAAGAAAAAGAAAAAGAAAAGACAAATGGCAATCAAAGTTTCTAGCCTCAAGTCTGGGAACAATTTAAATATCAAAGCACCCCACACAGTGGTGACTCTAATGAATACCAAAAGACCTCATTGGTAAGCCTGCCAAATACCAGGGCCTGCTATGTGCAGCAACTGTACAAGCCATACATGAGACCACTCGTTTAGGTCAAGAGTCACTTGAAAAGATGCTGGGCCAGTATTTTTACATCTTACACTTATCAGCCTTGACTAAAACTGTGGCACAGCGATGCGTTCATTACATGTTGGCAACACAACGTGAGGCAGAGTCCCAACTATTCTCCCTGGCATTCAAGATTATGGAGCAGCTCCATGTAAAGATTTCCAGGTAGACTTTACTGAAATGTCCAAGTGTGGGGGACCTAAGTATTTGTTGGTCCTGGTGTGCACATACTCTGGGTGGGACTGAAAGGGCCCATGAAGTAATCCATGTGCTGCTTCGAGATCTTATCCCTAGGTTTGGACTGCCACTGCACATTGGATCAGACAACAGACCAGCATCTGTGGTGGATTTAGTCCGGAAAACACCAACGGCCTTAGGTATCACCTGGAAACTGCACACTGCCTACTGACCTCAGAGTTCCGGAAAAGCAGAAAAAAATGAACCAGACCATCAAAAACAGCTAGTATGTCAGGAAACAAGAGTAAAGTGGGTACAGGCACTTCCCTTGGTGTTATTCAAAATTAGATGCACCCCCTCTAGGAAGACAGGATATTCCCCTATGAAGTCTTATATCATAGGCCCCGTCTCCTACTCTGGGCACTCCTAGGAACTCCTCGGGAGTGGGGAGAGATTGAGTTAGGATGCTAGTTATCAGCTCTAGGGAGAATTGCTTAGTAAATAACAAATGTGCTATAAGCCTTTTTCTCCCCAGTTCACCCTTTCTCACTAGGTAATCACGTGTGGATAAAGGACGGGAGTACAGCCCCTCTAAAACCACAATGGAAAGGACCTCAGACCTGATCCTGACCACTCCCACAGCCGTGAAGGTAGAGGGAATCCCAGTCTGAATCCACCACAGCCGTGTAAGAAACCAGCAACAGCTGAGACTTAGACCAAGGCAAGGACTGCACAATCACCTTAAAAAGGACAACAAGCCTTGCTCCAATCACATCCCGGAAGCCGGCTGGTCTATGCACAGCCAAAGCATGAGGAAATTCATCGTGGGACTTGTTCTTCTTAATATTTGGACTTGTACAGTAGGAACATTAACTAACTTTAAAGAATGCCCTCAGTATGTACACCAGGTACGGCGTAAAAGTTACTGCCATTCTCTTGTCCTACAGTTCTTATAAATGTACAGGGACACAGAAGGAAACCTGTTCATATAATGGTACTCAACATAAGGTGTGTAATCTATGAGACAGACAGATAGCTGTGTCATAGGCATCATTAAGCCCTCTTCCTTCCTATTATCTGTTAAGACAGGTGGAAGAAACCTAAAGATAGGAGAATGGACAGATAATGAGTGGCCACTGGAGAGAACTATTAAGTATTATGGGCCGGCCACATCGGGGGAGGATGGCTCATGGGGATACCAGACCCCTATTTACAGGCTCAACTGGATCATCCGGTTGCAGGCTGTTTTGAAAATACTCACTAATGAGACAGGCAAAGCTCTGTCCCTTTCAGCCCAACAAAAAAACTTAAATGAGAAACGTGATTTATCAGAACTGGCTGGCCCTAGATTATTTACTAGCAGCCAAAGGAGGAGTCTGTGGAAAATTCAATCTAACCAACTGCTGTCTATACATAGATGACCAGGGGCAAGCAGTGGAGGATACTGTATGAGACATGACCTGTACAGATATGGCACAGATTAACCCTGAGTCCTTATTTGGAGGTTGGTTCTCATCCTTGGGAGAATTCAAAACTCTCATCGTAAGTGTTATAATAATAGTACGTGTTTGTTTGTTGCACCCTTGTCTACTCCCCCAGTTCCTTCAGATAATTAGGAGATTCATCACTACTGTAGTTAGCCAAAAAATGACATCACAAATATATTATATGAAACATTATCAGTCAGTTTCTTCAGAAAATCTGGAAAGTGAGAATGAAAGTGAGACCTCTCAATAATATTATAAAATGGTGAGAGTCTCAAAGTGGGGGATAAGGAAGGAGACTCAGGCATCTGGGATTCCCTCCCGCTCTGTCATCCACTGTGCAGCTCAATAGAAGAGAGAGCAGGCCAGCTGGCGCCTCCTGAATCTCCTTCCTGAAAATAACACGCTTGGCCTTGGGGAAACTCTCTGGAAGACACTATTTTTACTTAAAACAAGATCAAACTAGAGACCTTTTCACATGTGAGTCTAAAACTGTAAACCGGAACCCTTTCATATGTGATTCCTGAAACTGTAAACAGAGACCTTTTCACATGTGAGTCCTAAAACTGTAAACCAGAACCCTTTCATATGTGATATCTAAAGCTATAAACCTAAGATTCTTTCACGTGTAACATCTAAAGTATAAGCCTATATATATGCAGAACCTTCCTTTGTTAGATGAGCTGGGTTTTCAACAAATTACTTCCTGGTCTCCCAGCCGAATAAACTCCTCCCTCCTTTATTCGGTGTTCAAGAGATCCGTTTCCTGTGGCTGTTCCTGCTGCAGTATGACTCCTAGCTGTGGGGGAAATTTTTTAAAAAAATTTTTTAAAATTTAAGATGATAGCTGCCAGTGATTCCTCAACTGGATCTGGACAAAGTAAACTGAAAACTTTGAAAGGATCCACCGTTCTGGCTCTGTCACCTAGGCTGGAGCGCAGTGGCACGATTTTGGCTCACTGGAACCTTTCACCTCAATCTCCTAAGCAGCTGAACTACAGGCATGCACCACCATGCCCAGCTAACTTTTGTATTTTTTGTACAGACAAGGTTTCAACATATTGGCCAGGTTGGTCTTGAACTCCTGAGCTCAAGCAATCTGTTCCACCCACCTCAACCACCCAAAGTGCTGGGATTATAGCCACTGTACCCACATCCTTGATGCCCCTGAGAACTTTCATGATTCATGGGAAGAGGCCAAAATATCAACATTAATAGGAATTTACAAGAAGGTGATGTCAACGCTTATGGATGACTTTGATGGGCTCAAGACTTCAGCTGAATAAGTAACGTAGCTGTAAGAGCAAGAGAACTAGACTTAGAAGTGGAGCCTGAAGATATGACTGAATTGATCTCATTCCTAGATTTTCCTTTCCCTCTTATTGGTTAGTTTATTGTTTGTCCCACTGAATATCCATTACCTCAGGCAGGCCCCAGGGAAGATAATTAGGGTTTTCGCACTCAGGATTGCTCTGAGTCAGGAGTAGTCTTGCAGGAAGGGTTTTCCAAAGAACCACCAAACAGGTGACATAAAGATAATTCTCTGGGAATGAGGCTTTGAAGGTGCTCCAATTCCATTTTGCTTCCTCTGGTGCCTGCCAGGCTGTTGGTTTTTACTAAGATTACAGGCAGTCGGTTTTCAAGACTACCAAGGAGCTGGAAAAGGGGCCAAGAATAAGGAATGCCACAGAGCTCACTGAGATGCAGCTGTTTTTCTTTAATAATCATTCCCTGAGGCCAGGTGCGGTGGCTCAAGCCTGTAATCCCAGCAGTTTGTGAGGCCGAGGCGGGTGGATCACGAGGTCAAGAGATCGAGACCATCCTGGTCAACACGGTGAAACTCCGTCTCTACTAAAAATACAAAAAATTAGCTGGGCATGGTGGCACGTGCCTGTAATCCCAGCTACTCAGGAGGCTGAGGCAGGAGAATTGCCTGAACTCAGGAGGCGGAGGTTGCAGTGAGCCGAGATCGCGCCATTGTACTCCAGCCTGGGTAACAAAAGTGAAATTCCATCTTTTAAAAAAAAAAAAAAAATCATTCCCTGGATTGCTATTTGGTTAGTTTCCAGAATTATGAAAAAGTTGATTCTTACAAATTTCTGCCAGCTGTTTCCCTGATTTTATGGAGATAATTCTGTGTTCCTTACTCTGCCATTTTCACTGACATCACCCAGGTTTTCTTTTATTTCTTTCTTTTTTGTTTTTTTGAGATGAAGTCTTGCCCTGTGGCCCAGGCTGGAGTACAGTGGCGAGATCTCGGCTTACTGCAACCTCTGCCTCCTGGGTTCAAGCGATTCTCCCGCCTCAGTCTTTCGAGTAGCTGGGATTACAGGCGCCCACCATCACCCCCCGCTAATTTTTGTATTTCTTTTTGAGACGAAGTTTCGCTCTTGTTACCCAGGCTGGAGTGCAATGGCGCCATCTCGGCTCACCGCAACCTCTGCCTCCTGGGTTCAAACAATTCTCCTGCCTCAGCCTCCTGAGTAGCTGGGATTACAGGCACGTGCCACCATGCCCAGCTAATTTTTTGTATTTTTAGTAGAGACGGGGTTTCACCATGTTGACCAGGATGGTCTCAATCTCTCGACCTCATGATCCACCCACCTAGGCCTCCCAAAGTGCTGGGATTACAGGCTTGAGCCACCGCCCCCGGCCCTAATTTTTGTATTTTTAGTAGACAGGGTTTCACCATGTTGGCCAAGCTGGTCTCGAACTCATGACCTCTAGTGATTCGACTGCCTTAGCCTCCCAAAGTGCTGGGATCACAGGCATGAGCCACTGTGCCCGACCTGGTTTTCTTTTTAAATGGTGCTAAGCAAGTTTACCAACTCATTTCTTGAGATTCTGAGTGAATGGCAGCTATAGCTACCATGAGAATAAACAATAAGAAAAGCATTTTAAACAAAAAAGAAAGAAATTTTAAAAAAAGAAAAGCATTTTATAAAAGGATTTAATCAAATACATACTAGAGTTAGGCTGCTGACGTATATCAATAACATTCTACATAGAACCCAGTAAAAAAGTGATAGACAATTTTAAAAAAATCACTTTAATATTGCTTTTATGTAGCAAAGAATTTCCAAAGCCAGGCAAGAACACAGGAAAGGGGAACTATGAAAACCAATAGGAAGCAGTGCTAGGGTTTCTCCCTGGGAACAGATTTAGAAGCCAAGAAATACTCCTCCTTCCCTGCACTTATCACCTTTGCATTAAATATATTTTGCTCCCTCCTTACCCTCTGCAGTCCTGGACTCCACATGCTCCATGACAACAAGTATTGTGATCTGTGCTATTCACCAACTTATCTAGGGCAAAGTTTAGCCTTAATCACACAGAGGAGTGTTATCACTATTTGATGAATGACTCAAGCAGCCAGAATGAAACTGCCTCAAACAAACAAGAAAGGAGTTTGTTATCTCAGCTAAGCCTGTTGGGAAGAAGAGCTCACTACTTTCTGTAGCTTTGGCTTCTAGGCCAACTCTATGAATCAAAAGTTGTTCACCTTGGCCCAGGCTTTCAACACCTGGCTAAGGGACAGTCTGTCAGGTGAGTAAATGTCAAACATCACACTGAGAAATTCATCTCAAGAAATTCAGAAGTTACAAGTAAATTAGTCCTGGGAAAGCCCATATTTTAGGAAAAAAAAGTTTTAATATGACATTTATCTGGCTCCAAAATTCACGTTCTTTCCACTTAATTGCACACTTCCTGACCTTCTAGACCTTTAGTTTATTCCCTTCGTGGAGACAGATTATGGCTGCCAAACAGCTTGACTGATATCTTTCGACATTTACATTCTGTATAAATCATTCCCTGAGCAGATTCTACAAGCAATTTTTTTTTTTTTTTTTGAGACAGACTCACTCTGTCGCCCAGGTTGGAGTATAGTAACAAGATCTCAGCTCACCGCAATCTCCACCTCCTGGGTTCAAGCAATTTTCGTGCCTCAATTTCCCGAGTAGCTGGGACCACAGGTGTGTGCCATCACACCAGGTTAATATTTTATATTTTTAGTACAGTTAGGGTTTCACCATGTTGGCCTTGGACTCCTGACCTCAAGGGATCTGCCTGACTTGGCCTCCCAAAATGCTGGGATTATAGGTGTGAGCCACCAAGCCCAGCCACATCAAGCAATTTTCTGACTATAGTCTGGCTTCTGTGTGGCTCTCTAGTGGTTCTATTTTGCTTTGTAAGTTGGCATCTGGTTTATATGTATCACCCATGAGTTGGTTAATACAAGTCAGTGTGCCTGACCAAGAGGAATCCACTCTGTGTCCCCCAACAAGAATGAGTGCATGGATAAGCAAGACTGAGGACTGCTGCAAGAGGCCTCCTGATAGCCAGTTCCTGGAGACACCACTCACAGCCTTCAGCCATTGAAAGTTAGCCCACTTACTTTGGCAGGGTCCCCAGACTGCACCATAAGGTGCCTTCACCTATAACAAAAATGTATGAAATCTTACCCTGCCTTTATAATGTGAGTAGTGACATCTTAAAATAACAGAGTATAGCCAGGCCTGGTGGTACACACTGGTAATCTCAGTTACTCAGGAGGCTGAGGCACAAGAATCACTTGAATCCGGGAGGCAGAGGTTGCAGTGAGCTGAGATCGCACCACTGCACTCCGGCCTGGGTGCCAGAGCAAGACTCTTGCCTTAAAAACAAAAAAATCCAGAGTAATATGCTTGGCAATACTTGTCAACACAGAACTAGGCACCTGTCATCCTTCATGGGTACTACACACAGAATGGTGCCACAGTCACGGCAAGCCCCAACATAAAATCAGCAAGATCCGTTAAAAAGGATGCTGAATCTAGATTTAGAAGGTGGAATTCCAATTCCAGCCTTATCACAACCCAATCACAAATTATCCCATCAGCTTCCTCATTTGTAAAACATGAGTAATGGATAACCTAGCTACTACTTTTTAGTATCATTTCAATATTTTCACAATGTTAGAAAATATGGGTATGGTGGCACACGCTAATCAGGAGGCTGAGGTAGGAAGAGCACCTGAGCCCAGGGAAGCTGAGGCTGCAGTGAACTGTGATTGCACCACTGCACTCCAGCCTGGACAGCAGAGTGAGACTCTGTCTCAAAAAAAAAAAAAATTAAAAATAAAAATAAATACATAAATAATAAGAAAAAGAAGAAAGAGAAAACAAAGGGATTTGATTGATGCTGCCTCCATTTACCTGTGTAGAAAACAAGACAGATCAGGTTTCGATACCAGTCCTAACTCTTCTATGCTATAGCTATGAGACCCTGAACAAAGCCCTCTCTCAGGGTATCAGTTTCCTTCACATACAAATTGAAGGTTGAATTAAATTTCCAAGCATTTTGAAAACACTTAGAAGACTAAATGTGAAATAAAACAAACAAGTTGGAAAAATAGACAGGGTAATTAGCTGTGCGTGATGGCAAACACCTGTAATCCCAGCAATTTGGGAGGCTGAGGCAGAAGAATTGCTTCAACCTCAAAGATGGAGGTTGCAATGAGCCAAGATCATGGCATTGCACTCCAGCCTGCGTGACAGAGTGAGACTCAGTTTTAAAACAAAAAACCAAGAGCCGGGCGCGGTGGCTCAAGCCTGTAATCCCAGCACTTTGGGAGGCCGAGGCAGGTGGATCACGAGGTCGAGAGATTGAGACCATCCTGGTCAACATGGTGAAACCCCATCTCTACTAAAAATACAAAAAAAAAAAAATCAGCTGGGCATGGTGGTGCGTGCCTGTAATCCCAGCTACTCAGGAGGCTGAGGCAGGAGAATTGCCTGAACCCAGGAGGCGGAGGTTGCGGTGAGCCGAGATCGCACCATTGCACTCCAGCCTGGGTAACAAGAGTGAAACTCCGTCTCAAAAAAAAAACCAGACAGGATTTAGACAATTGTTATTCTTCATAATAACCCTGACAGCTAAGCTCTTCAAGAGGCAAATTCATAGCAAAGACTATGAAAGAACATTAACTGTGCCTCTAAGTGGAGTGCCAGTGAATAATGAATTTGAGTGAGTGGAGTAGACTTACAAGTTAAGAAATAATTTGTGGTGTACAAGACACAATCTGAAGAACAGCTAATCTACAGAGATTACCAACAAACTACCACCTAGTTTTCAAGATACAACAGTTTAATTTATCCCCTCATTACTTTGTGAAGTAAGCCAAGCACTTCTACTTCCATCTGACTTATGAAAAAATGAGGGTCAGAAGTTATCTGACTTGCCAAAAAGTCACAATGTCAGTCCCTGAATGGCAGAGCCTCAGTTTCATATTTGCTAGTACAGCAATGATCACGAACTTATCCATGTATTTATTTACCTGGCACTGGCTGTCCTCTGAGATCCTCCGGCTCTTGTCCTCCGTGAAGCAGGTATCCTCCTTCTTGTTCTTATTGGGCCTGCACTGTGGTTTGAAGGGGCAGGTCTTAGGAATTCCAGCATGCCATGAAGTCTCTGTAGCCCACTGATGAAGCTGGACATTGAATGCAATGAAGATGCTCGGATGTTGTGATTAGCACCAGACGCCTGACTATGTTGTTCTGAAACCCCTGGACTGATGTTCTCCACATTGTCTTCGCCCACAACCTCGACTTCTTCTGTTAGGTCAATGGACAGTTGTGGAGCAGGTTGGAGCAGGGGTGGTCTCACTTGGCTATTGGGTACTTCAACAGGAGAAGGATGGAGCAGGGGTGGTCTCACTTGGCTATTGGCCACTTCAGCAGGAGCAGGCTGGAGCAGGACTGGTTCCCCTTGGCTACTGACCACTTCAGCAGGAGATGGCTGGAGGATAGGTGGTCCCCTTTGGCTGCTAAGCACATCAGCAGGAACAAGCTGGAGGAGGGCTGGTCCCCCTTGGCTGCTGGCCATGTCAGCAGGAGCTGGCTGTTCTGCAGCATGATTTAACTGTTCCTGAAGATCATATTCCATTGCTTCCTGAGCCATCACTAGAGAAACAATATTTGTTAAAAGTATTAATGAAATAGATAAAACATGCTATGTAGCTGACAGAATCGTATTTAGTTCTTTCTGAATTTATGTTTAAGATCATTCTTAGCAAGACTCAGAAGCTTCAAGAGAGGATTTTAACTACTTAAGTCAGAAGTGTTTGGTAACTGACTTTCTTCTCTACAAGCATTTATAACCAGTTCTCCAGTTTGCCCTTAGAAAACATGAAGTCCTGTGATGATAGTAGTATCTTCCAAAATGGAAAGACCTATTAACCAAGAGGATTAAACTACTGGGTCTAAAAGTAATCTCTCAGACACGCTGCAGTTCTCTGTCTCAAGCTGAATATGGACATTCACCAAAATCAAATACATATAATGCTGTATCTAATCTTAGCAGGCAATATAAATCTTTCACAGCATCAAGTTACAAAGGACAAATGGAGAAACTTCACACTTGCAAATTTAACTGAGTTACTAACTCAAATTAACTGAATTACTAACTCAAAATGAAAGTTTACCTAATTTTTCCAAAAAGGCTGCACAAACTTTATCATTATTTTTGTTTTCCGTTTCTAATTTCATCATATTAGTCTATTCAACAAATATTAAGCACCTATGTTCTTTTCATTGTGTTTCCCAACTTTAATTCCATCCATAACATCAGTTTGAAAACTACCACCTAGTTTTTAAATTAAAAAAAAAAATAAAATAAAAAAAAATTTTTTTTTTTTTTTTGGTTTTGTGATACAGACGAGGGCTTTCTATGTTGCCCAAACAGGTCTCGAATGTCTGGCCTCACCTCCTCATGTGCCAGGACAAAAGGATTGAGCCACCGAGCCTCCCTACCACCTAGTTTTTTTTTTTTTTTTTGAGACAGAGTCTAGCTCTGTTGCCAGACTGGGGTGCAGTGGCCTGATCTCAGCTCACTGCAACCTCTGCCTCATGAGTTCAAGTGATTCTCCTGCCTCAGTCTCCTATCTGGGACTACAGGAGCATGCCACCACACCTGGCTAATTTCTTTTTTGGTATGTTTAGTGGAGACAGGATTTTACCATGTTAGCTAGGATGGTCTCGATCTCCTGACCTCGTGATACGCTCGTCTTGGCCTCCCAGAGTGCTGGAATTACAGGCGTGAGTCACTACCCCCGGCTCTTACCACCTAGTTTTTAAAGTATATCAGTATAGCCGGGCGCGGTGGCTCAAGCCTGTAATCCCAGCACTTCGGGAGGCTGAGGCGGGTGGATCATGAGGTCAAGAGATCGAGACCATCCTGGTCAACATAGTGAAACCCCGTCTCTACTAAAAAAAAAAAAAAAAAAAAAAGTATATCAGTATAACTTATCCCTCAATTACTTTGTGAAGGCACATGCTTTTATTTTCATCTGACTTATGAGGAAATGGGTGTTCAACTAATATTTATTAAGCATCTGTTATGCAGACAGACACCCTAGAGGCAAAGACAGGTAAGATCCTGTGTATCAGAGTTTATATTCTAGCAAGTGGGATGTTAATAAACAAATATGAGAAAATTATAGATTATGATATTTGGGGTTGAGGAGACAAGAAGGACAAACTAAGACACAATTGTGAGGAAAGTACTCTTTAATAAAAAGAGTGAAAATTGGCCTGAGGTATGAAGGATTTAAAAAAGCTGGCTATGCAAAGAGCCAAGAAGAGTTTCAAAAGGAAACTCTTAGGTCCCTGATGATCACGGGCTTGACTGATCAGCAGGACACCATCATTAAACGGACCATGGGCCTTGGTAAGGAGTTTCTTCTGTGTTAGGAATAGACTGCAGGGGTGCAAGAGCACAAGCTAGGTGACCAGTGTAGAGGCTATTGTAGGAGGTCACACCAGAGGACACAGAGACTTAGGCAAGAGTGGTAGCAGTGTAGATGAGAAACAGACAGCTTTAAGAATCTTCAGGATAGTCATGCTTCTTAAATTCACCAAAGCAGATTAAACCACCTAAAGAGGAACAGAATGATAGAAGAGGGCCAAGGACTATAAAGCCAGAGACACTACTGGTAAAAGGACAACAGAGTAACAGAAGCCAGTTAAGGAAGATTACAAAGTAGGAGGAAACATGGGACTGTAGTGTTTTGGAAAAAGAATGTTTCAAGGAAGGAACGATTAAGTGTCAAGTACTACTGGGGGAAAGAATGACCCCTAGATTTGGCAAGGACAGGTGACCTAAGAAACCAGTTTCCCTGAAGTGATGGGGTTAGAGGCCAGAATGGAGTAGGCTGAATAAATGGAGGGAATTCAAATAAATATGGTATACAAAGCACATATATCTATCTTTCTCTCTCCACTCCAGTCATTCCTAAAAACCCACAAATGTAACTTCCCCTACCCAAGATTTTTTATTTATTTATTATTTTTTTTGAGATGGAGTCTTGCTCTGTCCCCAGGCTGGAATGCAGTGGTTCGATCTTGGCTCACTACAACCTCTGCCTCCTGGGTTCAAGTGATTCTCCTTCCTCACCCTCCCGAGTAGCTGGGACTACAGGCACATGCCACCACATCTGGCAAATTTTTGTATTTTTAATAGATACGGGGGCTCACCATATTGGTCAGGCTGGTCTCAAACACCTGACCTTGTGATCCACTGGCCTTGGCTTCCCAGTGTTGGGATTACAGGCTTGAGCCACCATGCCTGGCAGACATATTTTTTAAACAAAGGATAAACACACCAGGACAACGCAAATGCAAACAGGATATGATATGCAGACCAGTTTTTTGAGGCCACAAAGGAGAAACTGATGACTGATGACTACCTAGAGCCAAAAGATAAAACTCAAATGTCTGCAAAGAGCACAGTGGTTGGGGTAAGGGTTGTGTTATTGAGAAGCAAGCTAATTCCCACTTAAAAGGATTGCAAAAACCAGGTACCAGAAAAGGCATTACTGAAAGATGGAGATAAAAGAGGGGGGTTGGTTAAAAGCCAATAAGGTAGTTAGCCTGTCTCATACTCAAACAAATACCAGCCAGCCAAAACAAAACAAAACAAAATCCTCTTCCCACTATGCTGAAGAAAACTGGAGGTTTGAACCACACCTCTTAGGACCAGGATGGAGAGTGGCACGGCAGTGAAAATAAGTGGGAAAGTTAAAGTCTGCAAACTGAACAATGTGAGATACTTTGAAGTTTTAAACATTTTTTTTTGTAGAGATGGGGTTTCCCACGTTGCCCAGGCTGGTACTAAACTCCTGGGCTCAAGCAAACCTCCTGCCTGGGCATCCTAAAGTGCTGGGATTACAAGAGTGAGCTACTGCAGCTGGCTAGCTAAATAAAAGCTTTCAATGTGTTTCTAGGGTACAACAACAGCTTCCCAACAATTGTGTGTCAGAACATAAAGCCCAAGCTACTTCTAGATGTACTCTAGAGACACGAAGCAACCCAGCTTTAGTGAAGATAAAGGGTAGAAAATGACCAAAAAGAGTAGAATCTAGGGAACTGCACTGTCCACTCCCACATGGTTATTTAATAAAAATCAAGTTCACCCAGGAGCTGTGGCTCATGCCTATGATCCCAGCACTTTGGAAGACTGAGGCAGGTAGCTTGAGACCAGGACTTAGAGATCAGCCTGGGCAACATGGCAGAATCCGGTCTCTACAAAAAAATTAACCATTAGTAGCTGTGGTTCCAGCTACTGAGGAAGCTGAGGTGGGAGGATCTGTTGAGCCTCCGATGTCTTGGCAGTGAGCCAAGATCGTGCCACTGTACTCCAGACTGGGAGACAGTGAGACCCTGACTTAAAAAAAAGAGTAAGTTCCTCTGTTACGCTGGTCACATTTCAGGTGGTAGAAACGCATATAGGCCAGGTAGCTCCCATGCTGGACAGCACAAATACAGAACATTTTCCTCGCCACAGAAAGTTCTATGGAACACGGCAGCTCTGGAGCTGAGGATTCCTAACCACTGCGGACCAGTAGGAGGTGCACAGAGCAAGATCATGGGCTGGGCGCCCTAACCTTGAGCATGTCACACAAATGCTGTTTTTTTAATGTGCGCTGTGAGTGTCGAGGCTTAACATGTTAAACTCCGACTTGTCATCTTTGTTACTCAGGTTTCAATCAAAGCCACATCAGGTGGGGACAAAAGTCCCTCAATTAACAGGTTCAGAGGAGGTGGGTGGGGGAAATCGGGACAACCTTGGTTTAAATCTTTGCTCTGGCCGGCTCGAAGACTCACGCCTGTGATCCCTGGACATTGGGAGGTCGAGGCAGGGCGATCGCTTACGCTCTGCAGTTTGAGACCAGCTTGGGCAACACAGTGAGATTCCCGTCTCTACCAAAAAAGAAAAATGAAACAGGCCATGTGCCGTGGCTCACGCCTGTAATCCCAGCACTTTGGGAGGCCGAGGCGGGCAGACCACTTGAGATCAGAGTTTGAGACAGGCTTGGCCAATATGGTGAAAACCCGTCTCCACTAAAAATACAAAAAGTACCCCGGTATGATGGCACATGCCTATAATCCCTGCTACTCGGCAGGCTGAGGCAAGAGAATCACTTGAACCCCGGGAGTTGGAGGTTGTAGGGAGCCGAGATCGCGCCACTGCACTCCAGCCTAGGCAACAGGCCAAATGAAGAAATAAGTAAAATAAAGAAGAAAAATAAAACAACGAGCTGGGCGTGGTGGCCGCGCCTGTGGTCCAAGCTACTGTGAAAAGCCTAGGCCAGAGGCTCGCTGGGGCTTGGGAGTTCGAGACTGGAGTGAGTTCGAGACTGCAGTGAGCTCTTCCAACCTGGGCCCAA
Source organism: Saimiri boliviensis (assembly GCF_048565385.1). Classification (NCBI taxonomy): domain Eukaryota; kingdom Metazoa; phylum Chordata; class Mammalia; order Primates; family Cebidae; genus Saimiri; species Saimiri boliviensis. Next base: position 146,759,216 of record NC_133449.1, read on the forward strand.
CAGGGAGACTTCTTTAACAGGAAAGAAAAGGAAAGAGAGAAAAGAGGAGGAAAAGAAAGAGGAAAAAAGAAAAACATCAAATCCCCACCCTTTTACTGCATGGGAAACTTGAGGCGGGTTTCCTAAGCTCTCGGTTCAACTTGTTTCGCCCGTAAAACGGAGATAATACAAGTCGCTAGAGTTTCCGTGATGAAATTAAAAATGAAGTTCCGTTAACTTGAAAGTGATGAAGTAACCGGCGCTCATGGCCGGCACCAGGTATCGCCGACGAGGAGCCGGAGGCGAGGCTCGCAGGGGAGGGGCCGGGCGACCCCACGGCCCCGCCCGGAAAGACCCGGCAGCGGCGAACTCCGCTCGTATCTCTCCGCGCTCCTGCCTGCCCAGCCCCCACGCTCAGCAACCCCGAAAGTGCGGGGCTCCGGCCCCTCAGCCCCGACTATTGGCGCCGCCCAGAGGGCCCGAATCAGCTCAGGCCGCCGGAGCCCGCCCGCAAGTCCCACCTCGTAAGGTGTCTCCGGGACCCCAATCTAGAAATCAGAAGTGCGGAAGTTATCCAGGAGCTAGAGGCCCAAGGCCTGGAGAGAAGCAAGAGTCCTCCTCACCTGACGCCAGTAGGTCGCGGCCGGGCTCGCGAGCCCGCCGAAGACTCCAGCTACTTCACCCGAACTCCGAACGCCACCAACGCCAACTGCCACTTCCCGAGCCGCTCAAGCTCCGCGCCAGAGCCGCGGGCAGGCATGCTCCTATTGGACAGAAGCCTAAGCTGTGGCCAATAGCCACTCTTCTTCTTCAATGGGTCCCCGCTAGCTGAAGCAGCGGCGCTCTCATTGGGGGTTGTTCATAAACCGACGACGCGCGGCCGCGCTCAAGGAAGCCTCCTACAATTGGCAGGAATCTCCGTCAGTCACCTTGCGCCCGCCCCGGAAAAATAAAGGAGAAGGAATTTTTTTTTTTAAAGCGCTTTTTATTTGAACTTTCTGGCGGGAAAAAGTTACACGATTTCTCGGTCCATTTTGGAGATGTATATATTAAAACTGTGACTCCTGCTTCTTGTCCCTAACGCTTTAGTGAAGGAGTTATCTGTATCCAAAGTATAGTAGCTAATCGCATAATTTCGAAATATTTCAGTATTTTGATTTTTGGAGCCTGTAAGGAGGCGTAGACAGTCCTTTCATATGTATCCTCTCATGAGGTTGAGGAGTTCACGCAAAAGACTTTGCCTACACAACCTCTTCCATCTCAAACCGCTGCAGTGGATCCGAACTACTAAATAGTCTCAAATCACTTAGCAGGGCCGCTGCCCGCCGCAGGCGAGGGGCCTGCGGAATTCTCCAGCTACAAGGAGCGCGAGCCCACCTCGGTTTTTTGTTTTTTGTTTTCTACAATGGGGTGCAGCCTCAAGGTAAACACATACCCTTGACTTTGTAAACTCTTCAAAGTCGAGGGTTATATGTACAGATAACAGTGAGTTACGTTTCCTCCTTTTTTTTTTTCCTTTTCTTTGAGACGTAATCTTGCTCTGTCACCAGGCTGGAGTGCGGTGGCGCAATCTCGGCTCACTGGAACTTCCGCCTCCTGGGTTCAAGCGATTCTTCCGCCTCAGCCTCCTGAGTAGCTGGGATTACAGGCACACGCCACCATGCCCAGCTAATTTTTTTTGTATTTTTAGTAGAGACGGGGTTTCACCGTGTTGGCCAGGATGGTCTCGATCTCTTGACCTCGTGATCCACCTGCCTCGGCCTCCCAAAGTGCTGAGATTACAGGCGTGAGCCACCGCGCCCAGCCGGTTCCTCCTAGAGAAGAATCTCGTGCTCAAGGACAGCCCCTTAGTGACCAGCAACAAAAAGCAGCTGGCAGGAAAGCCACAAAACAGATAAACCCAGACAAGATGATGAAGACGATCTGCATGTAGCAGAGCTCACTAATGAAGATCTTTTGGATAAGCTTATAAAATACGGAATGAATCCTGGTTCTGTGGTGGGCTGGGAAGCTATATGAGAAAAAGCTTTTGAAACTGAGGGAGCAAGGAACAGAATCAAGATCTACCCCTCTTTCAGCAATTTCTTCTTCAGCAGAAAATGCAAGGCTGAATGGAAGTAATGATTCTGACAGATACAGTGACAACGAAGAAGACTCTAAAATAGAGCTCAAGCTTGGGAAGAGAGAACCGCTAAAGGGCAAAGCAAAGACTCCAGTGACCCTCAAGCAAAGAAGAGTTGAGCACAACGAGAGCTGTTCTCAAGCTGGAATAATGGACTGTGGATCCATTATTCCACAGAATAATAGTGGACAAGTGGATCTTCAAAAGGCATTAACTAGGGAATCTACAGGAGGGTCAAGAAGAACTCCAAAGAAAAGGATGGACACTTCCGAACATTTTCATATAGATGGTTCAGTAATTTCAGTGAGTATTCCTATAGCTGAAACTATAATGGCTTCAAACAACGAAATCTTAGTTGTCAATAGGGTGACTGGAAATTTCAAGCATGCACCTCTTATTCTGCCAATCACTGAATTCTCAGACATACCCAGAAGAACACCAAAGAAACCGTGGACAAGGCAGGCATGGTGGCTCATGCCTGTAATCCCAGCACTTTGGGAGGCCAAGGCAGACAGATGGATTATGAGGTCAGGAGTTCAAGACCAGACTGGCCAACATGGTGAAACCCTGCCTCTATAATAATAATAATAATAAACCTTAAAAAAAAGAAGAAGAAGAAGAAGAAACCATGGACAAGAGGTGAAGTGGGAGAAAAAACACAGGAAAGAAATGTAGAAAGGGGTATTCTTTGTTTTTTTGAGACAAGGTCTACCTCTGTCACCCAGGCTGGAGTGCAGTGGCGTGATCTTGGCTCACTGCAACCTTTGCCTCCCAGGTTCAAGTGATTCTCCTGCCTCAGCCTCCCAAGTAGCTGGAACTACAGATGCATGCCACCATGCCCAGCTAATTTTTGTATTTTTAGTAGAGGCGAGGTTTCACTCTGTTGGCCAGGCAGGTCTTGAACTCTTGATCTCAAGTGATCTGCCCACCACCTTGGCCTCCCAAAGTGCTGGGATTACAGGCATAAGCCACCACACCTGACCATAATGTTCACTACCTTGACAGGGCTTGGATTACTTATATGTATGCATTTGTCAAAACTTGTCCTTTAGTATTTGTGCATTTCACACAAATTTTTCATAGCAATAATGTACCTCTCCACCCACTCCCCTAAAAAAAGCCCATAGAGTTGGGTGCGGTGGCTCATGCCTGTAATCCCAGCACTTTGAGAGGCTGAGTCAGGTGGATCACCTGAGGTTGGAAACTTGAGACCAGCCTGACCAACATGAGGAAACCCCGTGTCTACTAAAAAACCAAAATTAGCCGGGCGTGGTAGCACATGCCTGTAATCCCAGCTACTTGGGAGGCTGAGGTGGGAGAATCACTTGAACCTGGGAGATGGAGGTTGCAGTGAGCTGAGATGGAGCCATTGCACTCCAGCCTGGGCAACAAGGATGAAACTCCGTCTCAAAAAAAAAAAAAAAAAAAAAAAAAAAAAAAAAAAGCCCATAGGGAGAGAAACTCCAGTTAACGGCATAAATGCTGAACGGCATAAATGCCGAAGTGTTTAGGAATGAAATACATAAAAAATTAGGATGGATTAATGGATAGAAAGAAGGACAAGTAGATAAATAGGTATATGATAAAACAAATACAATAAATTGTTAGTTGTAGAGTTTAGGTGGTAGGTATGTGGTTGTCCAGAGTACAGTTACACTGACTTTTCTGCATATCTGAAAATTTTCATAAATAAGTGTTGGGAGAAATCAGGCACAGGGACTTGGAAGGCATTTTGTGCAATTAAAAGGCCCTGAAGATTATGCTTTATCAATTTTTCAGTAAATTCACCTATAATAATTGTGGGTCTGCCAGAGTATGAATAATTCATCTACCAGGGAGAATTTTTACTGTACCTCCTACAGCAAATAGAACAAATGATTTTAAAGATGAAAACAGTGTCTGGGCATGGTGGCTCACACCTGTAATCCCAGTCTCTTTGGGAGGACAAAGTAGGAGGATCCCTCAAGGACAGGAGTTCCAGACCAGCCTGGGCAACACACCAGACCCTGCCTCTGAAAAGAAAAAAAAAGAAAGAAAGAAAGAAAAAGGAAAAAAGAAAGAAGGAAGAAAATAAAATAGTAATACCTACCAATAAGTTCTACAAAATAATCATATTATATGTATATTCTTCTGCATTTTTTATTTGAAAAAAAAAAAAAAAACAAACATGTTCTAGGTTTAAAAAAAATCAAGGATAAATAAAAGATGAAAAAGTAAGGCCAGGTGTGGTGGCTCATGCCTGTAATCCCAGCACTTTGGGAGGCCAAGATGGGAGGATCACTTGAGCCTAGAAGTTCAAGACTAGCCTAGGCAACACAGTGAAACCCTGTCTCATAATAATAATATTATAATAATCATTTGTAATAAATCAGCCATAACTTTATTCACCAGAGATGACTACTAGAATACAAGATCTAAATGTATTTTTATTGCTGTCTTCTCAGTGATTGAAACAATGTCTAGCACATTTGCTGTTGAATGATTTAGAATGATTTCTGGGGGAAAAAATGTAACTTGAGAGGCAGGGGTTAGTCTATCCTAGGAAAAGCACACACCAGGAACAAAGGTATAAGTAATCTAGGGGCCGGGTGCAGTGGCTCAAGCCTGTAATCCCAGCACTTTGGGAGGCAGAGGCGGGTGGATCACGAGGTCAGGAGATCGAGACCCATCCTGGTCAACATGGTGAAAGCCCGTCTCTACTAAAAATACAAAAAATTAGCTGGGCATGGTGGTGTGTGCCTGTAATCCCAGCTACTCAGGAGGCTGAGGCAGGAGAATTGCCTGAACCAGGAGGCGGAGGTTGCGGTGAGCCGAGATCGCACCATTGCACTCCAGCCTGGGTAACAAGAGTGAAACTCCGCCTCAGGAAAAAAAAAAAAAAAAGAAATCTAGAGTGAGGTATAAGGAATTCAGGTGTGGTGGCTCATGCCTGTAATCCCAGCACTTTGGGAGGCCAAAGTGGGCAGATCACTTGAAATCAGGAGTTTGAGACTAACCTGACCAACATGGTAAAACCATGTCTGTACTAAAAATACAAAAATTAGCTGGGCATGGTGGTGCACACCTGTAATCCCAGCCACTTGGGAGGCTGAAGCAGGAGAATCACTTGAACCTGGGAGGCAGTGGTTGTAGTAAGCTGAGATTGCATCATTGCATTCCAGCCTGGACAACAATAATGAAACTGTCTAAAATAAAATTTAAAAAAAAGTCTAGAATGAAAGCACCACAGACTTGGGTTTGAGTCTGGCAGGGATTAAAATCTGGCAGCTCTTATGCGGATATATTTTGTTTGTCCTATCAGCATTAAAATAATTTTTTTTGAGACAGAGTCTTACTCTCTTGTCTCGATCTCTTGACCTCATGATCCGTCTGCCTTGGCCTCCCAAAGTGCTGGGATTACAGGTATGATTATATTTAGCCCTGCCTAAAATAATTTTTAATGATATATTAACCTTTAAAAATAAAGACATCACAGAAAAATCCAATTTTCTAGCTCTTGACAAAATGGAAAGCTCTAGAAATGTCAGGATCCCGTTCTATGTGACAAAGTATAAACTAGAGTTGAGCAGAGGTTGTTCTTGCTCATCTGTTCACCAAAGCCCCTTCCAGGCTCAAGTCGCCCACTTAGATTCCTTCCTAGGCCCTATAGGTATTAGAGTTTGCAGTCTCTGGTAGGAGAACTCTGGGATCTGATTGGAAAGTCAGGCTGGAATGTATGGTATGGTATGGTGTAGATGTCTGAATAGGAAGTTTATACTTGATTTTTTTGGGCAAGAGGAATATTCAAACAGTGTTTGCTCAGTTACTTTTATTGTGTAACAAAGCACCCCAAAACTTAGTGTTAAGACAACAATAATTTATTTAGCTCCTGATTGTTTGAATGGGCAATTTGGGCTGGGCTCTGCTTGAGTGGTTCTTCTGGTCTTGATTGACCTCATTCACATAACTGTGTTAGCTGCCATATTGGTTGGTCTAGTATGACTTCAGCTAGGAAAGCATGTTTCTGCTTCATGTGGTCTCTCATTCTCCAGCATGCTCGCTCGTCATGTTAATGGCTGGGTAAAGTTCCAACAGACATTTATAAGGCCTCCTGAAGCCTAGGCTTGGAACTGGCACACAGTCACTTCTTCCACATTCTAATGATAAATCAAGTCACAATGCCAGCCCAGATTCAAGGGTGGGAAAACAGACTTCATTTATGGATGGGAGGAACTGCAAATTACATTATTAAGAGGTATGGACACCCAGAAAGATACATTTGACAAACCATCTATCAAAGCTACTGTCAGAGGTGTATTTTTGGAAGTATCATTTGAAGTGGGATGTGTCCTGTATGACTGGAATTGTTTTCTATTTGTAACAGAGAAGTGCCCACACTCGTTGCACCCATAAATAACTCAATGGCAAAGGATATGAGAGAGAGATGTCCAGTTTGTGCCTCTCCCAGCCTCTTGTCCAGGGACTCCTTGGCTTAGATTTCAAAATACTACTTAGTAAAGGTGGAGAGTTTCTTTAAGATTTCTGTGGATGAATGAACAGAAAATTAGACCAGAGCAAGGAGCTGAGAGCCAAGTTAGAAACACAAAGACATTTCTACATTGCACGATAGTTTAGAAACTGCATTCCCCCTGGTCTGGCTGGTGCCTAAACCACCGTCAGCACTCATGCCTTTGTGATATAAAGTTCTCTTACTTGATCAACTTTTGAAACACCAATACCTCATAGGAGGGAGTAAACTCACATTTTATTGTGAATCAGTCTCTGTTATTAGATTCCTTAATACCAGGAGGACCCTAGGTTGTAAGGGAGCCTGGTAGAAGAAGAAAGAAGATAGAGGAAAGTGTGAAGCAGAGGACAGCATCACATAAATCACTTATTTTCTTCCCATCCACCCCAAAGACCAATTTTTTAGGAAGCATCATTAAGTCTGCACTTCTGCTCTGTGGTGGTGAAGAGAAAGGTTCAGACAGAAACTGTACTGTGACTTTGATTTTTCATTCTGAAAGGTAGGGATGTGGATGAAGGGAGAGGAGAGATGACGGATGAGACAATCTCTCAGGTAGTGTGAGAGGTTTTCCTAACAGCCCACCTGTGAGAAGGCCTTGAAGAACAATCCTCATGCTAGAGACTTCTCTAAGTAGAGAGAACATCCTTGGAGGCTGCCTCAAAAGTCTGGACTCATGGCTCTTTAGTTCCTTTTTCCTCTTCCTCCCCCTACCCCTTCCCCCGTCCCTTTCCTTTCAAGACAGAGTCTCACTCTGTAGCCCAGGCTGTAAGGCAGTGGTGCCATCTCAGCTCACTGTAACCTCTGCCTCTGGGGTTCCAGCAATTCTCCTGCTTCAGCTTCCTGAGTAGCTGGCATTACAGGCATGTGCCACCATGCCTAACTAATTTTTCTATTTTTAGTAGAGATGGGGTTTCACCATGTTGGCCAGGCTACTGTTAAACTCCCGACCTGAAGTGATCCACATACCTTGGCCTTCCAAAGAGCTGAGATTACAGGCATAAGCCACTGCGCTTGGCCCCTTCTCTCTTTTGTCTGGGCTTTGTGGGAAGTCTGGGAGATTTAGGTCTAGCGTAGGAGAGAGAGAGGCTCCCAGAGAGGGGGACAGTGTAAGGAAAGCAGCTGATGACATGGTGAGATAAAAGCCTGCATCAGGGAAATAATCCCAAGGATGCTGAAAAAAGGAAGGAAGGCAGACAGGGAGGGAGGAAAAGAGGAAAAAGAGAGACAAAAAGAAAGCAAGAGAGAAGAAAAAGAAGAGAGACAGAAAGACAGAAAGTCAATACCGCCACTTGCTGTGGTGGTGCCTGTTGTCCCAGCTACTCTAGAGACTGAGGCAGGAGGATCACTTGAGCCCAGGAGTTCGAGGCTGTACTGAGCCATGATCCTGCCTCTGTATAGACACTGCACCCTTGCCTGGCCAACACAATGAGACCTCTTCTCTAAAAAAGATAAAAGATTAAAGATAAATAGATACAGACAAAAATAAAGGAGGGAAATAGGCAGGAGCAAAGTAATCTGCCATTCCAAACCACTTTGGATGAAACAATGCCCTTTGGAAGTCCTTACACTATTGACATTTTGCCTGGATAGTTCTTTGCTGTGGAGGGCTGTCCTGTGAAATGTAGGATGTTCATAGCATTCTTTTTTTTTTTTTTTTTTTGAGATGGACTCTCAGCCTGTTGCTCAGGCTGGAGTGCAGTGGCACAATCTTGACTCACTGCAACCTCTGCCTCCTGGGTTCAAGTGATTCTCTTGCCTCAGCCTCCCAAGTAGCTGGAAATACAGGCACATGCCACCATGCCTGGATAATTTTTGTATTTTTAGTAGAGACAGGGTTTCATCACGGTGATCAGACTGATCTCAAACCAGTCTCAACTCCTAACCTCATGTGATCCACCTGCCTTGGCTTCCCAAAGTGCTGGGATTACAGGCGTGAGCCATGGTACTTGGCCAACATTCTTTTTTTTTTTTTTTTTTTTTTTTTGAGATGGAGTCTTGCTCTGTCACCTAGGCTGGAGTGCAGTGGTGCAGTAGTGCAATCTCGGCTCACTACAACCTCCGCCTCCCTGGTTCAAGAGATTCTCGCCGGGCGCGGTGGCTCAAGCCTGTAATCCCAGCACTTTGGGAGGCCGAGGCGGGTGGATCACGAGGTCGAGAGATCGAGACCAACCTGGTCAACATGGTGAAACCCCGTCTCTACTAAAAATACAAAAAATTAGCTGGGCATGGTGGTGCGTGCCTGTAATCCCAGCTACTCAGGAGGCTGAGGCAGGAGAATTGCCTGAACTCGGGAGGCGGAGGTTGCGGTGAGCCGAGATCGCACCATTGCACTCCAGCCTGGGTAACAAGAGCAAAAACTCTGTCTCAAAAAAAAAAAAAAAAAAAAAAAAAAAGAGAGAGAGAGATTCTCATGCCTCAGCCCCCTGAGTAGCTGGGATTATGGGCACGTACTGCTGTGCCCAGCTAATTTTAGTAGAGATAGGGTTTCACCTTGTTGGCCAGGCTGGTCTCAAACTCCTCACCTCAGGTGATCCACCTGCCTCAGCCTCCCAAAGGGCTGGAATTACAGACGTGACCCATCTGACCTCCCTGGCCTTATGACAAACAAAAATGTTTTCAGATGTTGCTACATGTTCCCTGGATAAAATCACTCCTCATTGTAAACTGTTGCCTTAGAGCTGGTGAAAAGGAAATCTTTCATAAATGTGAAATAAACATGGGGCTCATGCTGTTTACACCAGAAAGATCCCTACCATCCACAGAGGGCCGTGCAGACGGCTCATGGGCCCGGCACTCGTCAATGACCTCCCGCAGCTCTGGAGGGCAGTCTTCACTCAGTGGCTCCTGCTGCCGCTTCACAGCCACCAGATCGTAGATCTGATTAGAACGATAGTCTGGAAATGATAGCATGAGAGCCTTAAAAAATTGCTCCGGTACTCGTACATCTCTCTGGATGCTGATGGCTGGCCTCAGAACTAGGCACTCTGAATATGGAAACAACAAGAGCTTCCAACGGTTCCACTGACCAGCCCAGGCAGTCCCCACAGGAAACAACAAATTGCCTAGGGCAGCACTGATGGGGAATTTCTGGTCTATTGGACCGGGACGCAACCCCTGCTGAGTCAGCCTTCACATTTTTTACCTTTAAACGGGATCTTTCCAGTAGCAATTTCCCAGAGGACGATTCCAAAGCTAAAAGAAAACCAAGAAACTGAACAACCGTAACTAGTTTCCTCTTTCCCATGTCCCTCTAGCCACTGCCAGAAAACTCAGTGAATTTCTTTTTATTACTACTCAACTTTGTTCAACAGAGTTGAGCTTAAATGGTCCTTGAAGGAATTTGATTTGGGTTTTCCTATCCTGCACATCTGAGTTAGAATCTGCACCTGTATATGAATGGTATATGAATGTACCTGTATATTTCACACTTTATGTCATATCGATAATATATATCTTCCAGTTTCTGAGGTGAGATGTATGCTGTAGATATGACTGCCTCTGTCTCTTTTCTTGTAGCTTTTGAACTGATGGAAGTCTGGGTTTTCCTCAACTCAAATCCTGCAAGCTAGATAGAGAGGCAACTTAGACACAGAAACAAACAAGCAAGATCTTGGGTGGAAGAGTAAAGGGCAGGGGTTCTTGCTACACACGATTGCCAGGGAATTGTCTTTTGCCTTAGGGATTTATTTCCTGTAGTGACTTCTGTCTGTGTGGCTACTCTTTTGGTTAACATTATGGGTTCAACTTATCATAGTGCAGGAACCAAGAGAAACACAAAGAGATTTCTCCTCTATAAAATGGAGTGAAAGAAGTGGGGATTACTTGAGATAATGGTTATAAAGCACTGGTAAGACCTGCTAAGTTGTAGTTGTTGCCAGTATGGTTATGTTAAAATGTAAGGGTTTCTCAATCAAGGACTGAACTCCACTCAGTGAGGGTGGAGAAGGGTCACAGTGCCACTGCCCAGCTCACCCTCTCCCAGAGAAGCAGATGGAAAAATGTCATGGGGGCATCCCCTCCGTACTATCTGACCCTATAGGGGGTCAGCCTGATCCTTTGGCTTTGGTTTGAGTCACCCCTCTAGCCCTGCATGGTCACATGGCGTTATTTTTGTTGTTGTTGAGACAGAGTCTTGCTCTGTTGCCAGCCTGGAGTGCAGTGGCACTATCTCAGCTCACTGCAACCTCTGTCTCACGGGTTCAAGCAATTCCCCTGCCTCAGCCTCCTGAGTAGCTGGGACTACAGGCATGCATCACCGTGCCTGGCTAATTTTTTTGTTATTTTTTAGTAGAGACAGGTTTCACCATGGCCAGGATGGTCTCGATCTCCTGACCTTGTGATCCTCCTGCCTCTACCTCCCTAAGTGCTGGGATTATAGGCATGAGCCACTGCACCCGGCTACACATGGTGTTCTTTTTTTTTTTTTTTTTGAGACGGAGTTTCACTCTTGTTACCCAGGCTGGAGTGCAATGGCGCGATCTTGGCTCACCGCAACCTCCGCCTCCTGGGTTCAGGCAATTCTCCTGCCTCAGCCTCCGGAGTAGCTGGGATTACAGGCACGCGCCACCATGCCCAGCTAATTTTTTGCACCTTTAGTAGAGACGGGGTTTCACCATGTTGACCAGGATGGCCTCGATCTCTTGACCTCGTGATCCACCCACCTCGGCCTCCCAAAGTGCTGGGATTACAGGCTTGAGCCACCGCGCCCGGCACACGTGGTGTTCTTAAACCATAGCACAATCAGTGAGAGTATAAGTTCTCGTCCCATGCACAGCTGCCATTGGCGCCATTGATGTACAGAAGGCTGCCAGCCCCAAACTCAGCCAGGTAACCAAATGTAGCAGCAGTGTGAGAAATAAGATAAGGCATTTAGATGGCTCATCCCCCATTCATTTGCTCATGTGTTTCCTGAGCACTGGCATTCTCTGACATCTAGCAACATATGGGATACCAGGGATGAAAGGTGGAATAGCACATCTTAGAGTCAGGCTGAAGACTATGAGAGTAGTAGACACACTGTTTTGGGAGTACTTCTATCATCATTGCAGAGGGAGAAAGGCATCTGAAAGGCAAAAAAGGCCTGTCGCTGTTAACTGAGGGCTGTCTCTGACACTCATAAGACTGGAAGAAAGAAAACCATCTATGGATGAAAACAAAGAAAACTGCTAAAATTCTTTTAGCATTTGGGAATTGTGGACATTGAGTTCACAAAATCTTTTCCTCTTCTGTATGAAAATCTGACTTCCAGTGAACTTCTTAGCTCTGTTCCCCTGGAAAGCCGATAAAGGTAGACTTGTCACCTATGGCCCTTAGTAACACCGCTGATGATAGAAATGACTGCTGATTGTTAAACTGCTTCTGGACAGGATAGAGGGGGTAAGTGGACTACACAGTCAACAGCTGATGGGAATGTTCTGTGGCAATTTTTTCTTTTTCCTTTTTAGAGACAGGATCTCATTCTGTTGCCCAGGCTAGGGTGCAGTTGCATGAACATAGCTCACTGCAGCCTCAGCCTCCTGGGCTGTAGCCATCCTTCTCCTGCCTTGCTCTCCTGAACAGCTGGGATTACAGGTGTGCACCACCATGAATGGCTGATTTTTAATTTTTTTGAAGAGGTGGGGGGGTCTCACTATGTTGCCCAGACTGGTCTCAAACCCCTGGGCTCAAGTGATCCTCCTATCTTCCCTCCCAAAGTGTGGAGATTACAGGCATGAGCCACCATGCTCAGCCATGTGGCAGCTCTCAAAACAGCAACTGACATGTCCCTTGCAGAAACAGTGGAAGGCATGCCTGCAGGGTTGTTATCAGAGATCCTGACTCCTGCAGGTCACGGGCTTCTAAGCCTGGATGACCCACCCCACCTAACGGGAGCCTCTTTCTCCAGCACCTATGGCTCGAACAAAGAGAGTATCTCCTGGATGACTGCGAGGACTCTCGCTGGAGGAAACGGTTTGCTGCTGCTGACACTGTGCTTTCTGTAGGGCGTCCTTCTAAGTAACTGAATGACAAGTGTGGCCTAGGCCTGTCCTGTGAGTCTGACTCCTTAGGCCTAAGAAGATCCCCTGTTATGAGTTGTAGGGACATAGATGTGGTACCTAGGCATCTAAGGGGAAATGACTTTTAGCCCATCCCTGCTAAATGGCAGTGAGGGAAGGCAGGCATTAGAACAGGAGGCATGGATGGAGTCTGTCGTGTGGTGGGCACACAGAAAGTGAAACTTAGTTCTGAAACTAAAAATTAAAATTGAACTCAGTTCTAAAACTAAGACAAGGCCGGGTGTGGTGGCTCATACCTGTAATCCCAGCACTTTGGAAGGCTGAGGCGGGCGGATCACTTGAGGCCAGGAGTTCAAAGCCAGCTTGGCCAACATGGTGAAACCTTGTCTCTACTAAAAATGCAAAAATTAGTCAGGCCTGGTGGTGTGTGCCTGTAATCCCAGCTACTCGGGAGGCTAAGGCAAGAGAATCACTTGAACTAGGTAAGTGGAGGTTGTGGTGAGCAAGATAACCCTACTGCACTCCAGCCTGGGCAACAGAAAGTGACTTTGTCTTGAAAAACATAAAATAAAATAAAACATAAAACTAAGGCAAGAATCAAGCCTTTCTGAGACATCTGTGGCCCTCTTCCAGCACCAAACAGTCATGCAGGTGTGACCCAGAGAACCCTGTGGAAGGCACACTCACCTTCACTTGGTAGCCTTCAGTTACCAGGAAATTTGAGCTTCTGATTTTTCCGTGGAGTTCAGGTGCTTCTGAATGGTGTAGCCTGACACAGCCAAAGGCAGGGAGTATTAGTGATCTTTGCACAAACTTTCTTGGGGGGACTGACAACCATGACTGGGCTGATCAGGCTGGACAGTACCATGGGTGCCTGTCCAGATAGGCAGGAAAAACTGAAATGCAGAGGCAAAGTTTGAGAATCCACAAGCTGTATGAAGCAGAGCTGAGATTCATAGCGCAAGGAGGCATGGCATCCCTTGTGGAGTGCATGCAATCTGGCATCAGGGATCCCTTGAGGTAGAGAAGGACAAAGGTGCCTCAGTGTTGCTTTGCCTGGGAAGCGCTGGGCAGATCCAAGTGCTCAGAGGCATGGCTGGCTGGCTGGACCTTGTTGGAACCCTTCAGGTCAAAACAGAATGTGAAGTCAGGGTCCCGCTGACTTCCAGACAAGCCCCTGTGTCCCAGGTTGTGTTGTGGTCATGGTGTCTGCCTGAGCTCAGATTCTTCCAGAAACAGATCCTGAGCCAAGGATTTGGGTAAGAGAGATTTGTATCAAGAAGGCGCTCCCTTGGCCAGGTGTGGTGGCTCACGCCTGTAATCCCTGCACTTCGGGAGGCCTAGTTGGGAGGATCACTTGAGGTCAGGAGTTTGAGACCAGCTTGGCTAACACAGAGAAACCCTGTCTCTACTATTAATAAAAATACAAAAAAATTAGCTGGACATGGTGGTGCCTGTCTGTAATCCCAGCTACTCGGGAGGCTGAAGCATGATAATCACTTGCACTCAGGAAGTAGAGGTTGCAGTGAGCCAAGATCACACCACTGCACTTCAGCCTGGGTGACAAAGTGAGACTCTGTCTCAAAAAAAACCTCCCAAAGTCCCCCAAACAAATGAAAACAAGGTGCTCACAGAAGAAATGGGTGAGGGAGTAGAAGAAGCAGGATGGGGAGAGAGAAGAGAAGAAATCAAGCAAGAGGTTGATTTCAGGTGAAATCCCAGGCTCAGGTGGTCTCACTGGTGGGGCACAATTACACCTCAGGGTGAGTCCCACAGGAGGCAACACCAGTCGATAGTTATGAACTGTGTTAGGGAGGGCAGGGACAGGTGAATATAAAACTTGTGGGCACTTTCAGCTGTCTGTAAGGGTGAAAGGGCTCCAGTGCCCACAGGCAATCCTCTGAAGATTGCAGCTGTGAACTTTTAGCAGCAAAGCATGCCAAGCAGGGGATGGGTACATAGAGCAGGTAAAAATGATCAGAAGTCATTTGAAGGGATATTAACAGTGTCCCCTACAACAACCAAAAATACTTCTTAAACTCACTAGTTTAGGGAGTTGATAAATAACAAACTTGATAACTTCAAATTAATAGCTAAGACAGTATTTCCAAAAGTATGGGATGAGGTGGTATGCAAGATTATATAAAGAGAAAATCATTCTTTCAATTTACTCCAGTCTTTCTGATTATATCGGGAGAAAGTCTGGGTTTGGTAATGGATATCCTTAAAACTTCTCTAACTGTGCCAGTATTTCCATTGCACAAAGAGAATGTGGGTTGGATCACAGAGCTTCTGGCGGGCAGCCTCATCCAGCCAGAATTTAATTACATTGTCTTGGTTTCATTTGTGATCACCTATTTTTGGCAAGTGACACTGGTTTTCAATTTATGATAGTTATAGAAAGTGTCATTTTTTTGGCAGTGGCTCACACCTGTAATCTCAGCAATTTGGGAGGTTGAGGCAGGCAGATCACCTGAGGTCAGGAGTTTGAGACCAGCCTGACCAACATGGTGAAACCTTGCTTCTACTAAAAACACAAAAATTAGCTGGGCATGGTGGTGGGCACCTGTAATCTCAACTACTTGGGAGGCTGAGGCAGGAGAATGGCTTGAACCCAGGAGGCAGAGGTTGCAGTGAACCGAGATCACTCCATTGCACTCCAGTCTGGGTGACAGAGTGAGACTCCGTATCAAAAAAATAAACAAATTAAAAAAAAAAAAGTATGCTTCTTAAAAACTTTATTTCAATTTTTTTTTTTTTTTTTTTTTTTTTTTTGATACAGAGTCTCACTTTATCTCCTAGGCTGGAGTGCAATGGTGTGCTATCAGCTCACTGCAACCTCCGCCTCCCAGGTTCAAGCGATTCTTGTGCCTCAGCCTCCTGAGTAGCTGCTGGGATTACAGACAGGCGTGTGCCACCATGCCAGGCCAATTTCTGTATTTTTAGTAGAAAAAGGGTTTCACAGGCCAGGCGCGGTGGCTCACGCCTGTAATCCCAACACTTTGGGAGGCCGAGGCGGGCAGATCACAAGCTCAAGAGATTGAGACCATCCTGGTCAACATGGTGAAACCCCGTCTCTACTAAAAATACAAAAAATTAGCTGGGCATGGTGGCGCATGCCTGTCATCCCAGCTACTCAGGAGGCTGAGGCAGGAGAATTGCTTGAACCCAGGAGGCGGAGGTTGCGGTGAGCCGAGATCGCGCCATTGCACTCCAGCCTGGGTAACAAGAGCGAAACTCCATCTCAAAAAAAAAAAAGAAAAACGGTTTCACCATGTTGGCCAGGCTGGTCTTGAACTCCTGACCTTAAGTGATCCACCCACCTAGGTCTCTCAAAGTGCTGGGATTACAGGCATGAGCCACTGTGCCCAGCCTTTATTCAGATTTTTAAAAAGTGAATCAATGTAGTGAAAAATGTTGAGTAAATAATACTGGTAGTACTACAGTTAAAACCCTGCAGATGGTTTGTGGGTGACTAACCTTTAGGGACACCTTGAGCCTAAGGATCCATAGATTCTGCAGGTGAGAACAGGTAGAGTTGCCAAATAAAACACAAAACACTATTAAATTTGAGTTTCTGAGAAGTGATGAATATATATATATATTCATGTGTTAATATACATATATATTAGTTCAAGCATGCCCACAAATTGCATGGGAGATAGTTATACGAAAAAGAAATGTTTATCCAAAATTTGGGGCTGAGGCAGAAGGATTGCTTGATCCCAGGAGTTCGAGACTAGCCTAGGCAGCATGGCAAAACCTCATCTCTACAAAAAAAAAATTTTTTTTAATTGGCTGAGTGTGGTGGTGCACGCCTATAGTGCCAGCTACTCAGGAGGCTAAGGTGGGAGGATTGCTTGTGCTTGGGAGATTGAGTGAGCTGTGACCACATCACATCTAGCCTGGGGAAGAGAGAGAGACTTTGTTTCAAAATACAAAATAAAATTTGGTATTTTTGATCTTTAGGTATGAGTACATACCATGCAATATTTAGGATGTACTTATACTAAAAATTATTCACTACTTTCCTAACATTCAAATTTAACTGGATATGTTTATTTTTGTGCTAAATCTGTCCACTTCAAAATTAGGGCCCATCCAACTTTACAAGTACAGTGTGGACATTAAATTCAACCTTCAGTTCTGGGAGCTGGTGTTCCCTGGGTTAAGCCTCCTTCCTCCCTCCTATCTGTAATCCGAGTAAATAGTAAAACTGTATGGGAGGGGACTGTCTGGGGCTTCTGGCCTGTTCTCTCACCATCTCTTGCAGTATCAGGAGTGTGGACAGACCCATCCAACCCTTCGTGGCACCTTTTCACCCCGTCATACCGGTACAGGCCTTGGGCTGCCCCCAGGACAAGGACCATGCGCTTGCCAAGTGTGAGATCTTCTTCCCGATCCAACAGCTCCCTCAGGGTCCCACGTTCACAGTACTCCATGATGATGGAGAACTGAGTCGGAGTCACTGGTGGAAAGGAGCAAGACACTATGAGATCCGTCCTACTCGGAGCTCCTGCTCTCTGCAGCCTGCCTCTCCTGGCCTCTGTGCAGACACAGACTTGGCTCTGCTTTAAGTCCTATTTCTCCCTAGCTCTTATCCTACAGTTTTGCTCCCCGGCCTCCTTGAATGGACCAAATACACTCAGAATTCCCATCCTCTTCTCCAAAATACTTGGCTTGTCATAATTCTACCTTAAAAAAAAATTATGGGCCGGGCGTGGTGGCTCAAGCCTGTAATCCCAGCACATTGGGAGGCTGAGGTGGGTGGATCACGAGGTCGAGAGATCGAGACCATCCTGGTCAACATGGTGAAACCCCATCTCTAGTAAAAATACAAAAAAGTAGCTGGGCATGGTGGCGCTTGCCTGTAATCCCAGCTACTCAGGAGGCTGAGGCAGGAGAATTGCTTGAACCCAGGAGGTGGAGGTTGCGGTGAGCCGAGATCATGCCATTGCACTCCAGCCTGGGTAACAAGAGCAAAACTCCGTCTCAAAAAAAAAAAAAAAAAAAAAAAAATTATGTTCAGCCAGACATGGTGACTTACGCCTGTAATCCCAGCACTTTGAGAGAATGACGTGGATGGATCACTTGAGGCCAGGAATTCGAGACCAGCCTGGTCAACATGAAATCCGGTCTCTATAAAAAATGCAAAAACTAGCCAGATGTAGTGGTGCATACCTGTAGTCCCAGCTACTTGGGAGGCTGAGAAAGGAGGATTGCTTGAACCTGGGAAGCAAAGATTGCAGTGAGCCAAGATTGCGCCACTGCACTCCAACCTGGGTGACAGAGCGAGACTCTCCCTCAAAAAAAAAAAAAAGTTCTTTTTCTTCTTTTACTTTCATCTCCCTTTCCTGGTATAATTCTATATTTGCTTGAGTAGTTGTTTGGGAAATGTCTTCCTCACTCAGCTGGAAGCCCAAGGTGGCAAGAAATGTGTCTGTCTTGTTCACATGGTGCTCACAAGGAGCTTCGTACATCTGTGTGGGAGGAATGAGTGGGGCACACACGGCAGGGGCAGGCGAGGACTCAGACAAGAAGTTGACATCCCTGTTCATGGACCTGAGTTGCAAAACTAACACATGACTGAGCCAGGCACCTCAGCAGTCCCCCAGGAGAATAAACACTGCTGAACATTTGCCTTTATTTTTTATTTTTTTGAGACAGAGTCTAGCTCAGCCTCCTGAGTAGCTGGAATTACAGGTACCTGCCACCACGTCTGGCTAATTTTTTTGTTTTTAGTAGAGACTAAAAATAGTTTCATCATGTTGGCCAGGCTGGTCTTGAAATCCTGACCTCAAGAGATCTGCCCGTCTCGGCCTCCCAAAGTGCCGGGATTACAGGTGTGAGCCACTGCACCTGGCAGCTTCATAATGTTTTAGAGGAACAAGATGTACCCCTCTTCCAGACTGGCATCTAAACATGTACCCCTTGTTTCCCAGTGGGCTGAAAGGAGAAGATGTAGCCATGTTAGTACAAATCAACTCTCAGGCTTCAGCTCTGCTCTCCTGAAAGAAGATAAGAACATGCATCTTGGGATTAAAAAAAAATTAACATTGATAATCACACTGTGTAGATTTCAGCCTTTGTGGTGTTCTTAAAAAAAAAAAAAAAAAAAAGCAACACATTAAAACACACAAGGTATATACCAGGCCGTCAAAAGCTTGGTCAGCCCCAGAAACACTCCTTACCTGTTTCATCAATGCAAATCCCAAATATACGCAGAATGTTGGGAGATTCAAATTTCTTCATGGTTTTGATCTCATCATTGAAAATCTGCCTTACCATTCTATGAGGATAAAAGGAGAAATTGGGATTTCAGAACTGGAAGGTTCCTTAGAGAACACTCAGTGTAGTGATGCTCTGTGTATGTGGGCATGGGGGTATCAGCATCTCCTGGGGGTAAGAACTGGTGCCAGGATGAGCTCAGCTACTGATGGCAACATGTAGAACCCCTCGGGTGCCTGCAGCAGCACAATTTGTCCCTTGGGATCTGTGAAATATTAATGGGGCTTGCTAATATGTTTTCAACAGTTCAAATAGTCTGATGGAATTCTATTTTTATGACCTACAGGGCTTTATTAGGCAAACTAAAAAGTCAAGTGTTTGTTATTATTTTTAGGCTGTAACATGTTGTTTAGCACATACTCTGACAGATTGTGATGTATGCCTTTTTTTTTTTTTTTTTTTTAAATTAGAGACAGGGTCTTGCTCCGTCACCTAGGCCGGAGTGTAGTGGTGCAATCTTGGCTCAGGGCAACCTCCACCTCCCAGGTTCATGCCATTCTTGTGCTTCAGTCACCTGAGGAGCTGAAACTACCGGTACGTAGCACCATGCTCAGCTCATTTTTTTTTTTTTTTTTGAGACGAAGTTTCACTCTTGTTGCCCAGACTGGAGTGCAATGGTACAATCTTGGTTCACCACAACCTCCGCCTCCCAGGTTCAAGTGATTCTCCTGCCTCAGCTTCCCAGGTGGCTGGGACTGCAGGCAACCGCCAACCCGCCCAGCTAACTTTGTATGTTTAGTAGAGACAAGATTTCTCCATGTTGGTTAGGCTGGTCTCGAATTCCCAACCTCAGGTGATCTGCCTGCCTCAGCTTCCCAAAATTACAGGCATGTGCCACCATGCCCAGCCTCGGCTAATTTTTGTATTTTTTTGTAGAGATGTGGTTTCGCCATGTTGAGCAGGCTGGTCTCAAACTCCTGGCTTCAAGTGATCTGCCTGCCTACGCCTCCCAAAGTGCTGAGATTACAGGTGTGAGTCACAGTGCCCATCCCACGGTGTGTATCTTTGATTAATAAAAATAAGGATAAGCCGCCGGGCGCGGTGGCTCACGCCTGTAATCCCAGCACTTTGGGAGGCCGAGGCGGGTGGATCACAAGGTCCAGAGATTGAGACCATCCTGGTCAACATGGTGAAACCCCGTCTCTACTAAAAATACAAAAAATTAGCTGGGCATGGTGGCACGTGCCTGTAATCCCAGCTACTCAGGAGGCTGAGGCAGGAGAATTGCCTGAACCCAGGAGGCGGAGGTTGCGGTGAGCCAAGATCGTGCCATTGCACTCCAGCCTGGGTAACAAGAGCGAAACTCCATCTCAAAAAAAAAAAAAAAAAAAAAAAATAATAATAATAATAATAAGGATAAGCCACATACAGCACTGTGGGAGGCTGAGACAGGCAGATCACCTTAGGTTGGAAGTTCGAGACCAGACTGACCACCAGGGAGAAACCTTGCCTCTACTAAAAATACAAAATTAGCTGGGCATGGTGGCGCATGCCTGTAATCCCAGCTACTCTGGAGACTGAGGCAGGAGAATCGCTTAAACCCAGGAGGTGGAGGTTGCAGGGAGCCGAGATTGTGCCATTGCATTCCAGACTGGGCAACAAGAGCGAAATTCCCTCTCAAAACAATAAAATAAAATAAAATAAAAATAAGGATATTTATTAAGTGAAATATTATAATCAAAATTCCTTCCAAAACGTGGGCCTTAAGGAATATAGGCAGGTAAATTATTAAAGAGGATCACTGGAACCACCAACTCAATCCAGTCTGTTCATTTACTCTTTGACTCAAAGCGTAAAGGGGGCTTGTCCAAGGTCTGTCAGAGAATCAGGGAAGGTTCAGAGCCTGCAAAAGTCAACTGTATTTCTATCTGATAGCAATTAACAGTCAAAAGATTAAATTAAAAAATTTTTATTTCCAATAGCAAAAATATAATAAAATACTTAGGAATAAATTTACAAAAAAATTACAAGTCTTACCCTGAAAATTCTGTGCCTAAAATATTGTTGAAAGAATTTGTTTGTTTTTTGAGATGGAGTCACTCTTGTTGCCCAGGCTGTAGTGGAATGGCATAATCTTGGCTACTGCAACTTCTACCTCCCGGGTTCAAGTGATTCTCCTGCCTCAGCCTCCCAAGTAGCTGGGATTACAGGTACCTGCCACCACACCCAGATAATTTTTGTATTTTTTAATAGAGACGGGGCTTAACCATGTTGGCCAGGCTGGTCTTGAACTCCTGACCGCAGGTGATCCGCCCACCTCAGCCTCCCAAAGCGCTGGGATTACAGGCATGAGCCACTGTGCCCGGCCTGTAAATATATTTAAAGCCATTAAATTGTACATCTTAAATAGGTAAATCTTATGGTATATAAAATATATCTCAATAAAGCTGTTAAAAATACAGTCTCAATCAAAATCTTGATGCGTATTTTGAGAACTGTGATAAAACTTTCTTTGATATTTATTTAGCTAAGTCAACCTGAAAAAGAAGAATCAAGAGGAGGAAATTCTTTACCATATTTTGAAACTTACTGCAAAGTCATATGAGAAAAACAGTAGCAATGTGTTATTGGTACAAAATCAGACAAATTGATCAGTGGGACAGATTAGAGAGATCAGAGTCAGATCCATGTCTACATAAAAACTTAATATACAATAAATATGGTACCACACAGCAACAGGGAAAAGACAGACCACTTAATAGATGGAACAGGGGAAACTGACTATGTGACTAAAAATTAAATTTGACCCTATATAATATCACATCCAAAGGTGGATTCCAGTAGGATTAAAACCTAAATATAAAAGAACGAAAATTAAGAGAAGAAAATATAGAATGCTGTTAAGATCTAGAGGTGGTTAAGCACACCTCCAGAACACAAATAAAAAGCTTGCAATATCTAAAGCTGACAAATGCTTGATTTCCAAAATATACAAAGATCTACAGACAAGACAAAAGCAGTAATCGTGAGGGAAAAATGGGCAGAGGATATGAACAGGCAATTTATGGAAGAGAAAACCCAAATAGCTAAAGCATGTAAATAAGAGTTTGAATTCTTTAGTTAAAAACAGAAATGCAAGTTAAAATAACTATAAGATATTGATCACTTTACAACTATAAGGATCAAAATAGTTAGAAAGCAGGATAACACTAAGGGTTGGTGAGGTTGCTCATGGAAGTGTAGCCATAGACACTCTATTCTGAAGAAGCCTGGTAGTACTTAGTCACTTAACATACACATATCCTATGGTCCCTCATTTCCTCTCCTGGTGCTAGATCCCAAAGACTTCTCATACAGGTCCCTAAAGGGACACTTAGCATGGCATTTTTTTTTGGTGGGGAAAAGTTGGAAGTTGACCAGGTTCCATTACCAGAAAAAAAAAAAAGACAAAATGTATGGCTCATGCCTGTTATCCCATCTCTTTGGGAAGCTAAGGCAGGAGGTGCTTGAGCCTAGGAGTTCCAGACCAGCCTGGGCAGCACAGTGGGACCCTGTCTCTACAAAAAATTTAAAAATTGGCTGGGTGTGGTGGTGCACATCTGCAGTCCCAGCTACTTGGGAGGCTGAGGTGTGAGGATTGCTGGAGCCCAGGAGGTCGAGGCTGCAATGAGCTATGATCTCACCACTGCACTCTAGTGCACTCCAGCCTGGATAACAGAGTGTGGCCTTGTCTCAAAAAAAAAAAAAAAAAAAAAAAAAATTGGCAAAATGTGGATCTTCACCATGGATGGCAGACAGAAATTAAGGACTCCAAGTATGGAACATGTTCCAGGATGTTGAGTGAGAAAAGTGAGGAAAGGAGGCAACATACACATAACTCTATCAGTTGTGAACATGGATACATATATTTTACAAGAACACACACAAACAAAACACACTAGAATTACTGTTTGGTGAGGGGATGGGCCACTGGGAAAGAGAGTTAAAAGGGAAGTTTTTAAAAAATACATGTACGCGAATAAAGAAGACTCTAGGACCGAGGTGGAAAGATATATTTGTCAAGACCCTGCTCCGTAATAGAATAGTGGAGAGCACGTCATTTAACCCTTTGGGGTCCAGGCTTCCTCATCTAAAAATGGAGATAATACACCTTTCTCTTTGGAGAGTTATAGAGAGTAAGTATTGGTATGCACAAGAGAACCACATAAAACAACTCACCCAATGCTGCCAGCCTGGGGTTTGTTGAATACTTTTATGGCTACTGGAGCTCTGTGGTATTCTCCTTTATAAAGTGTGCTGACTTTATTTTGGCTTAGCAGAGTCCACGGGGATCCTGAAAGCTGCTCCTTCTTGATCTCCTTGACTTGCTCTTGCGGGGTCTCCTGCATGCGTTTTCGTGGTGAATCTGACCTCAGCCCCAGGAGGAAGGAAGACAAAAGAGTCAATGAGCAGAGGAAGGGACACTAAGGGAGGTGGCATCTTTGTGATATAGTGGGAAGCCCTCACCATAAACCAGAGCTGGTCCTGGCTGGGGCTTCTGATGGACTCAGCCCAGAGAAGTGGCTCCAGTGCCTCTGAGTGACCGGTAGAGACATAGCTGGACACTTAACAGAAGGTGTCACGCACCTCCTTTCCCTCCTCTTCAAATCCGGCCTGTCCCTCCAGACTTAACCCTCATCCAGACCCATCTCCCTCATCCTGGAAGTCTCTCTATTCCTGTTCCCCAGAGCTTTTCACTTGAGCATCTGGCATCTGGTTTAGTCACTTCAGATCTACTAGTTAGGGACACAATTCAAGCTCAGTAACCTTGCTGTTGTGTGTTCACTGTCTTTCCACGTCCCTCCTCCACCCCATGAGCTCCTGGAAGGCAGTGTCCTCTGCATCTTAGTTTTCTCTTTGCAAGGCTTCTGGCATAAAGCAGATACTCATAGTTTTGCTGCATAATGAATGAATGGGCATTTAAAAATGGATTTGAATTTTTTCTTGGAAATTCAGCAACTGAACTGAAGCTTTGGTGCTATTCATAGACGTTTTTAAGCACTTTGACAGGTGTTAGAAGATATCTTACTGGTCAAGAAGCTCCCTCCAGATGTTATTCCATGGACAGAAGCGGAGCTAGCCATGAATGGATCCCCAAACCTGTGGGCTGCTTCCAGCCATCCAGCACAGAAAAAGGACGAACGCAGGGGTAGGAGGAGGCTGGGGTCCCACTAAACTGATGACTTCTAGTTTGAGGGCCATCAGAAACAGCAGGGCACATGATAACTTACACTGCCTCAAAGTTTCCTTGATTTCTTTCATGTCCTTTTCCAATCGTTTCAATGAAGCTTCTATGTTTTCATTATCTGCAGGAAAAAAGGGCAGTGAATATTCAAAAAGAGAAATTAAAATCACATGCTAATCAAAACAAAAATGCTAATTAAAACTGTTGAGATATCATTTTTTACTTATCATAGTCATTATAGTAGGGATTACTATTTTTTTTTTTTTTTTTTTTTTGAGACGGAGTTTCGCTCTTTGTTACCCAGGCTGGAGTGCAATGGCGCGATCTCGGCTCACCGCAACCTCCGCCTCCTGGGCTCAGGCAATTCTCCTGCCTCAGCCTCCTAAGTAGCTGGGGTTACAGGCACGCGCCACCACGCCCAGCTAGTTTTTTGTATTTTTAGTAGAGACGGGGTTTCACCATGTTGACCAGGATGGTCTCGATCTCTCGACCTCGTGATCCACCCGCCTCAGCCTCCCAAAGTGCTGGGATTACAGGCTTGAGCCACCGCACCCGGCTAGGGATTACTATTGATCACCAATATTCAGATTTCTACTTCTAAACACATAGGAAATGCATTAAAGCTGGCTGGGTGACTTGCTTTGGCTAAGAAATGAAGGAAAAAGATGTCTGTCACTTCCCAGAGGGAGCATTTAATTGACTCTGCACAAGGTTCCAACCTGGCTGCTTTGGAAGTGAGGAAAGTTTGTGTCTACACCAAAGTGCTATACTATTGAAAGTATCTTGGAAGGAGGACATTCACCTTGGAGAGTCGCCTGGACTTTGCCTGAATGAGAAATAAACTTGTTTCTTTTCTTTTCTTCCTTTCTTCCTTCCTTCCTTCTTTCTTTCTTTCCTTTCTTTTTTCTTTCTTTCTTTCTTTCTCTCTCTCTCTCTCTCTCTCTCTCTTTCTTTTTTTTAGCAGAGAGCAATTTATTAGGCAGAGAGAGAAAGGAGCGAGAGAGCTCCCACGCTGCCTGCTGTGGGAAGGGAAACTTGTTTCTTTTCTTTTTTTTTAGGTATCACTCAGGCTGGAGTGCAATGGCACAGTCTCAGCTCACTGCAACCTCTGCCTCTTGTGTTCAAGTAATTCTCCTGCTTCAGTCTCCTGAGTAGCTGGGATTAGGGGCATGCGCCACCATGCCCAGCTAATTTTGTATTTTTAGTAGAGATGGGGTTTCTCCATGTTGGTCAGGCTGGTCTCGAACTCCTGACCTCAGGTGATCCTCCCACCTTGGTGTCCCAAAGTGCTGGGATTACAGGCGTGGGCCACCACACCCAACGTAAACTTGTTTCTTTAGAACACTGAGTTGCTGTTGCTTTTTAAACCACAGCATAATTGAACTTATCATAACTTATATACTCAGAAATGTGTGAAAATTTATAACACACTATTTACAGTGGTCAGTCATCCCTGTCTGCCCAGGACTAAGGAGTTCTGGGGAAATGAAACCTTGAGTACTAAAAGTGAGAAAGTCTCTTATGGGAAAACTATAGAGAAACAGATAACCTCATGAATTGTTGGTAGGAGTGATATTTGTGCAACTTCTACCAACATTTGAAATGCCTCTAGTCTTCGACGCAGTGATTATACCTAGTAATTCCAGTTGTGGGAATTTCTCATAAAGATATCTTGAAATAGGCTGGGCATGGTGGCTCATGCCTGTAATCCTAGCACTTTGGGAGGCTGAGGCAGGCAGATCACTTGAGGTCAGGAGTTCAAGACCAGCCTGGCCAACATGGTGAAACCCCATCTCTACTAAAAATACAAAAATTAGTTGGGCATGATGGCACACGCCTGTAATCCCAGCTACTTGAGTGGCTGAGACACAAGAATTGCTTGAACCCAGGAAGCAGAGGTTGCAGTGAGCCAAGATCATACCACTGCACTCCAGCCTGGGCAATAGAGTGAGTCTCTGTTTCAAAAAAAGAAAAAAAACAGGGCCGGGCGCGGTGGCTCAAGCCTGTAATCCCAGCACTTTGGGAGGCCGAGGCGGGTGGATCACGAGGTCAAGAGATCGAGACCATCCTCATCAACATGGTGAAACCCCGTCTCTACTAAAAATAAAAAAAATTAGCTGGGCATGGTGGTGTGTGCCTATAATCCCAGCTACTCAGGAGGCTGAGGCAGGAGAATTGCCTGAACCTAGGAGGCGGAGGTCACGGTGAGCCGAGATCATGCCATTGCACTCCAGCTTGGGTAACAAGAGCGAAACTCTGTCTCAAAAAAAAAAAGAAAGAAAGAAAGAAAAAAAGAAAAAAAAATTTCTGGTGATAGTGGTGACTATTTCAGAACCATCTGAATATACTTGATGCCACTGAATTGACATCTTAAAATGGTTGAAATGGTAAATTTTACGTTATGTATGTTTTATCACTGAAAAATCGGAAAAAATGATGGGTATATATATAGTGCTTTTTTTTTTTTTTTTTTTTTTTTTGAGACGGAGTTTCGCTCTTGTTACCCAGGCTGGAGTGCAATGGCACGATCTCGGCTCACCACAACCTCCGCCTCCGCCTCCTAGGTTCAGGCAATTCTCCTGCCACAGCCTCCTGAGTAGCTAGGATTATAGGCACGCGCCACCATGCCCAGCTAATTTTTAGTATTTTTAGTAGAGACGGGGTTTCACCATGTTGACCAGGATGGTCTCGATCTCTTGACCTCATGATCCACCCGCCTCGGCCTCCCAAAGTGCTGGGATTACAGGCTTGAGCCACCGCACCCAGCTAGTGCTGTTTTTGTATGTATTTGTATTTGTATGCTGCTGGTATGATAATAAAACAAAACAAAACAGTAAGGTAGATGCCAAGTAGGAAAACAAGCTATAGAACTCTACGGATTTTTTTTTTCTTTTTTGAGACGGAGTCTTGCTGTTGTCCAGGCTGGAGTGCAGTGGTGCGATCTCAGCTTACTGCAACCTCCACCTTCCAGGTTCAAGGGATTCTTCTGTCTCAGCCTCTCGAGTAGCTGGGATTACAGGCATGTGCTACCATGCCCAGATAATTTTTTTGTGTATTTTTAGTAGAGGCAGGGTTTCACCATGTTAGTCAGGATAGTCTTGATCTCCTGACCTCATGATCTGCCCGCCTTGTCCTCCCAAAGTGCTGGGATTACAGGCGTGAGCCACCGTGCCCGGCCAACTCTATGGATATTTACATGGGAGGATATTTGAGATTATTTAATGAGAAAAGAAGAAATAGAACAACGTATTTGGTATGATGCTGATTGTGTGACAACAATAAAATATTTATACTTAAATTTCCAGAAGGGTATTCAAGAAATTGGCAGATTGTGTGATTGTATCTCACATTTTTTTTTTTTTTTTTTTTTTTTTTTGAGACGGAGTTTTGCTCTTGTTACCCAGGCTGGAGTGCAATGGCGCGATCTCGGCTCACCGCAACCTCCGCCCCCTGGGTTCAGGCAATTCTCCTGTCTCAGCCTCCTGAGTAACTGGGATTACAGGCACGAGCCACCATGCCCAGCTAATTTTTTTGTATTTTTAGTAGAGACGGGGTTTCACCATGTTGACCAGGATGGTCTTGATCTCTTGACCTCGTGATCCACCCGCCTCGGCCTCCCAAAGTGCTGGGATTACAGGCTTGAGCCACCGCGCCCGGCCTGTATCTCACATTTTGATAAAGGTTGCACAAATATCCTTCTACTGACAATGGATGAGATTATCGGTTTGTCTATACTTTTTCCATTAGACTTTCCCAGTTTTAGTACGGAAGGTCTCATGTCCTCAAAAAGGGAAACAGGGCACCCTGAGGTCAAGGAGGAAGATTTACGTCTCATGCTGGCTTCCATGCCCTTTGTTTTTGGAGACAGGATTTCGCTCTGTTGCCCAGGCTTCAGTGCAGTGGAATAATCATGGCTCACCACAGCCTTGACCTCTTGGGTGCCTGTAATCCCAGCACTTGGAAGGCTGAGGCAAGAGGATCACTTGAGGCCAGGAGTTTTACACCAGCCTGGGCAACATAGCAAAACTCCCTATCTTACAAAAAATAAAATGAAAATGAGTTGGGCACAGTGGTGGGTACACCTATATACTCAGCTACTCAGGAGGCTGAGGTGGGAGGATCACTTGAGCCTGAGGCTGCACTGAGCTATGATCGTGTCACTGTCCTCCAGCCGATATGATAGAGGCCCTATCTCAAAAAACAAAGCAAAACAAAATTCCTCCCCAACGCTCGCTTGCCCAAATTTCACCAGCCCCCACCATATATCTGGGCCAAAGAATGTTAGGGGTTTTGAGCTACAAGTGTATTACAACCGCTCAAACTTCATCCTTGCTGCTCCTTTAGTGAATTAAAGTGAGACTAAAATGCGTTCGGCTGTACTTCCACTCCCCACCAAAAACCCAACTTGCCCCTTCTCAGCATCTGGAAGGCTCGCCTGTCTTCAGCTGCATCCTGCTGATCTTCCTGTGCCCAGGACGCTCCTTGGCTTATGTGTGAAACAGATAGGTGTTGCTCAACCTGAAGTAACAGCGATAGGTCCTTCCAGACATCATTCAGTTTCTCGTTGACGTCTTTGAAGAGTATTTTGTCCTGGCTTGTTGTTAAAAACCTCCCGATATTGGATTTATTGCTGAACTTTTCTATCTCCTCATTAGCCTCCTCTAGGGCAACCTTGAAGCGGTTCATGGCTGTGTTTAACTTCTCAGAGGGCACCTTCCTCTTTCCTTGGTCCTGGAGCATCTCCAGAGACTCGACCAGGCCAAGGACACGGTTGCCCAGGCGCTGGCACTGTTTCTTGCAGTATTTCATCTCTTCACACCGTTTGTAGATGACCTGGCCAAAGGTGATGATATGCTTCAAATTTTCCATACCTAGAAGAAATGAATGGAATTTGGTGAAATCCCCAAATTTCCTGCATATTCACTACTTGGCTAAGAAAGAATCAAAGGGATCTGTGATTTAAATGCCTGAGGAGGTCTCCCCACCATTTTAATGCAAGATAGAGATGGTTTGCTGCCCACCAAAATCTGTTCTGCCCTTCCATAATAATACACTTATAGCTGAGAAGAGCTGGTATAGCCAGGACTACATCTCCTAGCCTTCCTTGCAGCATGATGTGGCCATATGACTAGTTCTCACCAATGGGGTGTGACTGCATGTGACTGGCTCTACTTTGGACTGGGGCAGCTTTGCCACCTCCACAAGCTCTCCCTTTGCGGGCTGAATGCTCAGGGTGAAGCAGGCCTAGGGGTAGTGGAGCCCTAAGAAGGGTCCTGGGTCTCTGGATCATCACTTGGAAGAGAGCTGCCCACAGACCTGGAACATCTGTCATGGACTGTTAGGTGATTGAGGAATAAATTTGTATTGCATGTAAACCATTGTATTTTCTTTAAAAGCAGTGTTTGCTTTATTTGCAACTAAAGCCAATGGAGTTCAGTAATGAATGATGATACTAATGATGACAATAGATCTCTCACCTACTACATCCTAAGTGCTTTGGAACCTCCAGCTCTCCATGGGTATTTTCATTTAACAGATGAAGATACTGACTGGGTACAGTAGTTCATGCTTGTAATCCCAACATTTTGAGAGGTAGAGGTGGAAGGACTGCTTGAGGCCAGGAGTTAGAGACCAGTGTCAGCAACACAGCGAGACTCATCTCTACTAAAAATACAAAAATTAGCTGAACGTTGTGGTACACATCTGTAGCCCCAGCTACTCAGGAGGCTGAGATGGGAGAATTGCTTGAGCTTGGGAGGTCGAGGTTGGAGTGAGCTATGATGATACCACTGCACTCCAGCCTGGGAAACAGAGGGAGACCCTGTCTTGAAAAAACAAACAGGTGAAGATGCTGCAATTTAGGGAGGTTGCATTCAAATAATCACAAGGTCATGGAACCAGTTTTCAAAGTATTTAAAATAAAGTTAGGGTCGGGTGTGATGGCTCAAACCTATAATCCTAGCACTTTGTGAGGCTAGAGGATCGCCCGAGCCTGAGTTTGAGACTAGCCTAGGCAACATGGTAAAACCCTGTCTCTACAAAAAAATACAAAAATTAGCTGGGTGTGGTGGTGCCTGCCTCTAGTCCCAGCTACTCTGGAGCCTGAAGAGGGAGAATTGATTGAGCCTGGGAGGTTGAGGCTGCAGCGAGCCATGACTCTGCCGCTGACTCCATCCAGCCTGGGCAACAGGATGAGACCCTGTCTCAAAAATACCACCACCACCACAGCCACCGCCACCAATAACAACAACAACAAAAAACAAAGTTAGTGGTTTTTTTTTTAAATAGCTCACTGAAATTGGTAGGTTAAGTATTATCACCAGTTTATGGATTAAATAACAGCTTGGAGAAAATAATTGGCTTGGAGCCCCAATATGGCTTTAAAACATGAGTAAGGCACTGGAAGTGAAACTAGAAGTGAAACCAGAAGTGAAACTAAATAAATGAGCTATAGATATACTTGAGTTTTTGTTGCCTGAGAGTTATAAGTGATCGGGCAAGGGAGCTAATAGTTATTAGGGCACTCCTACAAAGATGAGCAGATCTCAGACTACCCAGCTATTCCGAGAAGCTAAGAAGATAGCCTCCAGGCCGTTTCCTGGGAATTGTGAGGGCAAAGGGTTTTACACTTCCTCTGTTGCACCAGAAACAGAAGCAAATGTGACAATGTCGTTCAAGGAATCTCGCAGATTTCAGCTTCCCAGCTCCAAGCTCCAATTGTCTTACTACCAGCCTCATTGGAAAGCCAAATCTCAGCACTAATTAATCGGAAAGGAAAATGGGGAAAATATCCCACACATGGAAGTGACAAACAATTTAAAATAATAAATTATACAGTGGTGGCATGGTATGAAGAAAATTGCAGCCAGCACAGTGGCTCACGCCTGCAATCTCAGCACTTTGGGAGGCCAAGGTGGGTGGATCACCTGAGGTCAGGAGTTTGAGACCAGCCTGGCCAACATGGTGAAACTCCATCTCTACTAAAAATACAAAAATTAGCCGGGCGTGGTAGCGGGCATCTGTAATCCCAGCTATTCAGGAGGCTGAGGCAGGAGAATTGCTTGAACCCAGGAGGTGGAGGTTGCACTGAGCAGAGATCTCACCACTGTGCTCCAGCCTAGGCAAAAGAACAAAGCTCCATCCAAAGGGGAGAAGGGAGAGGGGAGAGGGGAGGGAGGAAAAGAAAGAAAGGAAGGAAGAAAGAGAAAGAAAAAGAAGAAAGAAAGAAAAGGAATTGCACACACACACACACAAAATGGAATTGCACAAAACAAAGCTTGAAGAAAGAGAAGTGTTATATTTCTGGCTGGGAAGACTAAAATAGACCAACCCAGCAATCCCTCCCAAATGTAAATCCAATTAATGGAGTTCCAATAAAACATCCAATGACATATTTTGGCATTAAAACTAAATGATCTTAAAGTTCATTTGAAACAGGAAATTAGTAGGGATAACCAGGATTTTAAAAAATAAAGAAAAGGGGACTTGCCTGCATGATATTAAACTATATTAAAAACTGCAAAGCATTGGGAAAAAAGCACTCTACAATAACCGAAATTGTTTAAGGGCTTATTAAGTATATGATCTCTAAGGGAAGAAAAGGAATATAAATATATATACACTTAGACTGGGCAATGTGAATTTCTAGGAACTTATGTTCAGGCCTGCTGAGGTGGCTCACACCTGTAATCCCAGCACTTTGAGAGGGCAAGGTAGGAGGATCACTTGAGCCCAGAGTTCGGGACTAGCCAGGGTGACAAAGCAAGACCTTGGCTCTACAAAAAAAAAAAAAAAAAAAAAAAAATTAGTTAATTAATTGGGCGTGGTGGTGTGGGCCTTGTAGTCCTAGCTACTTGGGAGGATCTGGCAGGAGGATCACTTGAGCCCCTGAGTTTGGAGGCTGCTGTGAGCTATGATTGTGCCACTGCACTCTAGCCTGGGCAACAAAGGAACACCCCATCTCTAATAATAAAGAAGTAAAAAGGGGATTATGTTCATAGGTTATGATGAGAAAACAGGTTGTTTTGTTGTTGTTTGTTGTTGTTGTTGTTGTTATTATTATTATTATTATTTTGGGACAGTCTCGCTCTGCTGCCCAGGTTGGAGGGCAGTGGTAAGATTGCCGGGCGCGGTGGCTCAAGCCTGTAATCCCAGTACTTTGGGAGGCCGAGGCGGGTGGATCACGAGGTCGAAAGATCGAGACCATCCTGGTCAACATGGTGAAACCCCGTCTCTACTAAAAGTGCAAAAAATTAGCTGGGCATGGTGGCACATGCCTGTAATCCCAGCTACTCAGGAGGCTGAGGCAGGAGAATTGCCTGAACCCAGGAGGCGGAGGTTGCGGTGAGCCGAGATCGCGCCATTGCACTCCAGCCTGGGTAACAAGGGCGAAACTCCGTCTCAAAAAAAAAAAAAAAAAAGATCTCAGCTTACTGCAACCTCCGCCTTCCGGGTTAAAGAGATTCTCCTGCCGGGCGCGGTGGCTCAAGCCTGTAATCCCAGCACTTTGGGAGGCTGAGGCGGGTGGATCATGAGGTCGAGAGATCGAGACCATCCTGGTCAACATGGTGAAACCCCGTCTCTACTAAAAATACAAAAAATTAGCTGGGCATGGTGGCTCGTGCCTGTAATCCCAGCTACTCAGGAGGCTGAGGCAGGAGAATTGCCTGAACCCAGGAGGCGGAGGTTGCGGTGAGCCGAGATCGCGCCATTGCACTCCAGTCTGGGTAACAAGAGCGAAACTCTGC